>NC_135893.1:71028581-71236467 GCF_964194155.1 Cetorhinus maximus | reverse complement strand
GGCAGCGACTCCTTCGCTCTTCCCCGCAGGCTGGCAGGCGGGCCGGAGGGCAATGCAACTGAAGACGGTGTTCTAAGCTGGACCTTCTAGAGTATTGTTTGTGTGTGGGCTCGCCTCCGCTGGTCTCCCATGGCGATCCGCAACCCAGGCCCTGACTTCGGTCAACCTGGATCCACCAAACACAGGAACTGACGCACATAGCGTCACTACGCTGGCCGCTTGACGTCAGGCGCAACCGCGCGGACGATTGTGGGAGGTTGTAGTCCCAGGCTCC
Organism: Cetorhinus maximus; assembly: GCF_964194155.1. Taxonomy (NCBI): domain Eukaryota; kingdom Metazoa; phylum Chordata; class Chondrichthyes; order Lamniformes; family Cetorhinidae; genus Cetorhinus; species Cetorhinus maximus. The sequence continues at coordinate 71,236,193 of NC_135893.1, read as the reverse complement.
CCCCTCCCCCCCCCCCCCCCCTCCCCCCCCCCACCCCACCGCTCCCTCCCCACCCCACCCCCTCCCTCATCCCCCTCCCGCCTCCTCCTGCTCCCCCACTCACCCTGCTCCCCCACCCCCGCCTCCTCCTGCTCCCTCCCCCACCCCTCCCCTCCCACCCACGCCACCCCACCTCAGAGCACCCACCCCCGCACCCACGCCCACCTCTCCCCCCTCCCCTCCCCCCCTACCCCTCCCCCACCCCCCCACCCCTCCCCCACCCCTCCCCACCCCTCCTCCTTCTCCTCCCCCCACCCCTCCTCCTCCCCCCCACCCCTCCTCCTCCTCCCCACCCCTCCTCCTCCTCCCCCCCACCCCTCCTCCTCCTCCCCCCCACCCCTCCTCCTCCTCCCCCCCACCCCTCCTCCTCCTCCCCCCCACCCCTCCTCCTCCTCCCCACCCCTCCTCCTCCTCCTCCCCCCCACCCCTCCTCCTCCTCCCCCCCCCACCCCTCCTCCTCCTCCCCCTCCTCCTCCTCCTCCTCCTCCCCCTCCTCCTGCTCCACCCCTCCTCCTCCTCCTCCCCCACCCCTCCTCCTCCTCCTCCTCCCCCACCCCTCCTCCTCCTCCTCCTCCCCCACCCCTCCTCCTCCTCCTCCCCCACCCCTCCTCCTCCTCCTCCCCCACCCCTCCTCCTCCTCCTCCCCCACTCCTCCCCCTCCTCCTCCTCCCCCTCCTCCTCCCCCTCCTCCCCCTCCTCCTCCCCCTCCTCCTCCCCCTCCTCCCCCCTCCTCCCCCGTCCTCCTCCCTCCTCCCCCGTCCTCCTCCTCCCCCACCCCTCCTCCTCCTCCTCCCCCACCCCTCCTCCTGCTCCACCCCTCCTCCTGCTCCACCCCTCCTCCCCCTCCTCCTCCTCCCCCACCCCTCCTCCTCCTCCTCCCCCACCCCTTCTCCTCCTCCTCCCCCACCCCTCCTCCTCCTCCTCCTCCCCCACCCCTCCTCCTCCTCCTCCCCCACCCCTCCTCCTCCTCCTCCCCCACCCCTCCTCCTCCTCCTCCCCCACCCCTCCTCCTCCTCCCCCATCCCTCCTCCTCCTCCTCCTCCTCCCCCACCCCTCCTCCTGCTCCACCCCTCCTCCCCCACCCCTCCTCCTCCTCCTCCTCCTCCCCCACCCCTCCTCCTCCTCCCCCAACCCTCCTCCTCCTCCCCCCACCCCTCCTCCTGCTCCACCCCTCCTCCCCCACCCCTCCTCCTCCTCCCCCACCCTCCTCCTCCTCCTCCCCCACTCCTCCCCCCTAATCCTCCTCCCCCCTCGTCCTCCTCCTCCACCCCTCCTCCTCCTCCTCCCCCCTCCTCCTCCTCCTCCCCCCTCCTCCTCCTCCTCCCCCCTCCTCCTCCTCCTCCCCCCCACCCCTCCTCCTCCTCCTCCTCCCCACCCCTCCTCCTCCCCCTCCTCCTCCCCCCTCCTCCTCCTCCCCTACCCCTCCCCCACCCCTCCTCCTCCTCCCCCACCCCCTCCTCCTCCTCCTCCCCCACCCCTCCTCCTCCTCCCCCACCCCTCCTCCTGCTCCACCCCTCCTCCCCTCCTCCCCCACCCCTCCTCCTCCTCCTCCTCCTCCTCCCCCACCCCTCCTCCTCCTCCTCCCCCACTCCTCCCCCCTAATCCTCCTCCCCCCTCGTCCTCCTCCTCCCCCCTCGTCCTCCTCCTCCCCCCCCCGTCCTCCTCCTCCCCCCCCTCGTCCTCCTCCTCCCCCCCTCGTCCTCCTCCTCCCCCACCTCCTCCTCCTCCTCCCCTCCCCCTCATTTTTAAAGCCCCATTGGTGTTCTCCTGAGGTTGCTGGCAGTAGGGCCCTGAAGAAGAAACTTCAATTCCTGGAGACTCCAGGCTAATCCTGGAGGGTTGGCAACCCATGTTGATTTGGAATGGAACTTGGCCTTCCCATGAATTTGCTGCCCTTGTGTTTCTAGGTGATAAAGGTCACAGTGTTGCGAGATGCTATTGAAGAAGCATCAGCGAGTTGCTGTAGTTGAACTTGTTTGATGTTTAGAACGGAAAGTCTTAACCATTTTCCTTCTGAGGCCCCCTTCCTGTGTTATGAAAATTCCACAAGTATTCTATCTGTACAAAAATTAGTAAAGCAATTAAATACATATGTATCATTGTTTCAGGGCGGAATCGTCCGGTCCCATTGGTGGTGGGTGTGAGCGTACAATAAGGCGAGAAGGCCAAAAATCAGTTTCACGCCATCTTCACTAGTTTGCAATCATCTGCTCCGCCCATCAATGGTGGGCAGTGATTCCCGCCGTCCAACATCAGGAACTTAATTTTAATTCACTTGCATCTCATTATTGGTCTCTGGAGGGCCGAGACCTGGAAAGCCCTGGCCTGGTTTGGGCGTCCTGCTGTGGGGCAGCTGCACCCTTTCACACTGGAATCATCCCCATACGTCAAATATTCCACCCACACTGACGTGATTTCAGAACGGCATGCTCACGACTGCCTTTAAAAGGGGTGCACCTGGCATCCTGAACTTCAAGGGGACCTCAGAGGTGAGTGCACAAAGTCTTGCGCAGCGCTCGTGAGTATTGCCCGTTGGACATCAAGGAAGAGGCGTCGCACATTCACGGGGCTACAGGCAAGTCACTTTTTCCCAGCTGGCTTTCAGTGTGGTGCCAGGGCAAGGGCTCCAGTGCAGGTGAGGCCGGGGAGGGGAAGGCAAGGTAGCCCAGACTGAAGGAAGTACACAAGCACATGACAGGTGGGTATGGGAAGTGGCCACGCACTTGGAAAAGCTTTGCAAGAGTGAGCATTATTCCGCAGCTGAGACCATTCATCAGCAGCTCCATTGACATGCTTGGATTGGGGCCTCTAAAGCTTTCCTGCCCACTCAAGCAACGCAAAAGCATGAATGTGCCACCAAATGCTCCAGAACCTTTCACACCTTGGGTGAAGACTGCAAATTCATGTGCGTCTTAGGGGGCAGCAGAACAATTGGCTGATTGGGCAAATTGCAGAACCCTATTGTGAAAGGTGGCCAAGCTGCAGTCACTGGCAGAAGTGCTCACAGCCCCTTGCAATGTCTTTCTTAAGGTTTGGAGCAGTATCCATTATGGTTATCAGCCTTCAGCACCTGTCCCCTTCAGGAGCACACGGTCACTGGACACAGATGCTGAAGAGATTGGGGGCCAGCCCCACCTCAAAGGTGCTGAGAGCACACAGAGAGAATGACGGAACTCTGTGACACCTGCCCACGACATTCTGGCAGCAATGTCAAACACCATCGGCTGCAGGTATCACTAATGTGTCCAGTGAGTGTGAAGCTGGATCACCGTTTTGCTCTAAAAGTTACAAACTGCGCAGGGATGAGGACCTGGAATGAGACACCTGCCTTCATCTTGTGCAGGAACCAATGTTTCACGTCTGAGTGACACAAACACTGCTCATCAGAACATGGAGCCATAGGCAAGGAGACATTCTTGGCAGTTTATTTACAATAGTGAACATTTTGCACAAGTGATTAACACCCGTGCCCATGCTGTACAACTACATCTTCTTAACCTTCCTAACCCTGCCAGTACGTCTTGGTGCTCCCCTGACATCCATAGCAGAGTGGAGGCAGCCTGCTGACTGCAACGCCCTGTCTGTGATGACTTTGGCGTGCATTCTCTGGAGGGCCCTGGCCTGCTTTGGGTGTCCTGCTGTGAGGAAGCTGCACCCTCCTTGGCCTGTGGTGCTGGAGCTGCGGGAGTCACAGAAACAGGGGGTTTAGATTGGCCAGACATTCCCAGAGTCACCTGGGTGGATGGCTCTGGTGTGTGGAGCTGCTGGTCCTTCTCCCTTTGGGTGCCCGGGGGCCCCAGGCTGACTCCTTGAGGAGAAGGGGAAGCTGGAGTGAGATTGAACTGCTCTGCATCCCTCTCACGTACACACTGTTGGAGGCCAACTATGGCGTCAGCAATAGAGTTCAGTCCACACAGCAATGCAGGACCAATGTCCTGGACCAAGGCCTCCATGGTGGCTGCCATCCTGCCAGTGTTGACCTCAGTGCATCAGCAAGCCGACGCTACCACCTCGGACTGAAGGCAGAAGGCAGTCCATCATTCCTTGCAATCTGAGGAGTGCACCAGACATCCCTTCCTGATGTTCCCGTTGATTGACTTGCAGCTCCACTAACTGACTGAAGACCGAGTCCAGAGGCTCATCATCTGACTTGGGCTCAGCAGATTTCTTGCCTCCAGCAGTCTTCCGTGTGCAGGATCATCACTTGGATGTCCAACCTCACCATCGCCACAGGAACGGTCCATGTCCTTTCCGGCCAGCTCCAACGCGCGACTTTCAAATGGAGTGAGGACCTTGATGTCCGGCACTCCAACCCCAGTCTGGGACCTCTCCCATCGATTGTGCGTGATCTTGTCCTGCATAAAGACAGATGGAGAGGGTGTGAGCAAGGTGCATGCCAGGCCAAATGAGAAAGATGCTAGCTGTGCATGTGTGCTGAGCGGAGCCATGGACGGGATGAGGAGGCAGTCTCCAGAGGAGATGAGGCCAAATGAAGATGTGTGGGTGTGTGTGAGAGAGTGAGCGGTGATGTCCTTTGAGCTGGCAGTGAGTGAGATGCCAGTGAATGTGTGATGGGCTTGTGAGTGGGTGAGTTGAGATTGATGAGATGGTTGCCTTACCCTGGTGGCACAGGTGAGATCATTCATCTGATTTCTGTACTGGATGGCCAACCTCTTGTGTGCAGCACTGGCACTAACCACCTCTGCCACTGACTCCCAAGTCAGAGTGGGCCTCCTGCAGCCAGATCAGGGGTAGAGGACATTGCAGCAGGCCTCCATGGCATCCAGAAGTTGTCCCAGGAATGAGTTACTGAATCGGGGCTGCTGCATTCTTCCTAGCTTTTGGGACCATGTCTTCACTGGAGCAGTCCAGAGCTGCGAGCATTGAGAACTGTGCACGCGGCTGCAGTTTAAATATGGCGCCCAGCTTGAGGAGGCGGCGAGGTAACTGAGTGGTGGATAAATCAGAGGCCAGCCGCCAGCGATCTGGCATGTTTTCCGTGACTGCATAATTTATGAGGTGGAAAAACCTGACATTGCAGCCAGCAGGTAAAACGTCTTTTTTCACGCCTGCTATCGCACTTAGTACAGATCTAGGATGATTCCACCCTTAGTTTTACATACTTCAGTGTTATTCCTCAGTCTTTCCTCTTCTTTCCCCATACTGCGACTGACCAGAGAGGTCTCACAAAATAATCCTTCCAATTTTCAAGTTTTTAAAAAATTCTTTCATGTATGTGTGCGTGTCACTAGCAAGGCCAGTATTCGTTGCTCATCCCTAATTGTCCTTGAGAAAGTGGTAGTGAGCTGCCTTCCTGATCCGCTGCAGTCCATGTGGTGTAGGTACACCCACAGTGCTGTTGAGAAGGGGGTTCCAGGATATAGACTCAGTGACAGTAAAAGAACGGTGATATACTTCCAAGTCAGGGTGGCGCATGGCTTGGAGGAGAACTTGCAAGTGGTAGTGTTCCCATACGTTTACTGCCCTTGTCCTTCTAGGTGGTAGAGGTCACAGGTTTGGAAAGTGCCGTCAAAGGAGTCTTGGTGAGTTGCTACAGTGCATCTTGTAGATGGTACACACTGTGAGTCACCGGTGGAGGGATTGAATGTTTAAGGTGGTAGATGAGGTACTGATCAAGCAGGTTGCTTTGCCCTGGATGGTGCCAAGCTTCTTGACTTTTGTGGGAGCTGCAGTAATCTAGGCAAGTGGACAGTATTTCATCACACTCCTGACTTGTGACTTGTAGATGGCGCACAAGCTCTAGGGAGTCAGAAGATGAGTTACTTGCCTCAGAATTCCCAGCCTCTGGCCTGCTGTTGTATCCACAATATTTATATAGCTGGCCCAGTTAAGTTTCTGGTTAATGGTAACCCCCAGGATGTGATAGTGGGGGAATTCAGCGATGGTAATGCCATTGAATATCAAGGGGAGATGATTACTCTCTTGCTGGAGATGATCATTGACTGGCACTTGTGTGGCACGAATGTAACTTGCCACTATTCAGCCTAAGCCTGAAAGTTGTCCAGGTCTTGCTGCATATGGTTATGGATTGCTTCAGTATCTGAGGAGACACGTATGTACCTTGAAGAAGCCTTCTTTTAAAAATTACTGTATAAATATGGTACAACTACAATTCAGATTCCTAATGGTACAGCAGATGAACTCAATTGCGAGAAGTAGGGTGGTGTGGGGAGCGTGAAATCACACCCACTGTGCAGACTTAAGGAGAAATCAAGAGATCAAAGTAAATATGGACACACGTAGAATTTTGCCAACTGATTTGATGCATGCAACATATCACTCGGGAAACAAGAGATGAAACTTTACATCACAGCCTCTCTCTCTCTTTCTGGCACCAATTCTCAGTGCTGTTCACTGGGCAGAGATTCAAGGCCTTATTCCCTTGTCCTTCTCCTCTCCCTCCCTCTTGGCTCTCTCTCCACATGTTGCAGCCAAACACCAACCGATAGCCTCATACACAAACCTGCTGGCACCTTTTCTCCCTCTACATTTCAACCAAAACCTGTGTCAACACAGAGAGACACTGACTCGCATTTACTCTCTTTGGATGGCATCCCTTGATTGACAACACATCTCGGCTGCTGTCTGTCCTGCCTCCGATTCTAATTGGTATTTTATCACATATTTTTACACATTCTCTATTTATTTTTGGACGCCCTGTTAAAGCCTTCTCACAGAGTCCTAGAAGGGCACAGACCCTAGGCTGAAAACTCACACAAGCTGATAAGCCTTGCATGAGTCACTTTGAGATCTCAAGCCTTCACTTGAGCAAATGTTAATGACCTTGGTGGGGCTCTGTTACTTTCTCTAGTTACAGTGGCTCCAGCAGCAACCAAAGTGTTCTTATAAAATTGTCACCAACTCACTTGGGCCTCCACAGGACTCAGCTTCACATGAGAAGGGTGGTGCAGCTTGGCTATAGTGGCCACTGCTAATGCAGCCTTGCACGGAACCTCTAGTTTCAGTTGCAATTCATAGCTGACCAATGTGTGTTGGAGTGGACAGCACCATTAACAACCAGACAAGCAGTGCCTCATTCCCCATCCTTTTCAGGAAGCATTGTCGGTCATTTTCATTTTGTTTTACACATAGATCTTCATGTAGACATTTCTTGTATAATTTCTTGGGCCATCATTCAGCTGGTGCAGGTTTTGCAAAGCAAATCCCCTGCTCGCCGATACCCAAGGCTAGAAAACCCACCCCAAATTCTAAGGCACAAAGTCACTTGCATATCCTGCCATGTGAGTGTAAAGGAAGGAATATCCAGGGGTACCCCAGGAATTCCTCCTTCCCAACCAAGCACATCACGTGAGATTTCTCAGTCAGTTTTCAGATTAAATCCCATGCCTTTACTTTAACCGTGCATTTCATATTGATGTTTTTATTTGGGAAATTGTTCAGTTCTTATGTTGTTCATATTTAGTATTTCTGTCAGAAAATCTCACGTAATATTCTGAGAACTCATTCAAATCTTGAAATTTAGAATTATTTCAACGTCCCAGGAGCTCACCTTTTAGAAAAATAAATGTTTCAAAAATTACAGGAAAGCAGTACATCAGTGAGGTTGAAAAAAGAAAAAACATTTATTACTACACATCTGAAAAATGTAAAATATTAACAATAATGATGTGATAAATTGTAGACCTTTATGCTGGCTAACTTGTCCTAGATGAACACAGTATCAAATGCAATAATATTAACAGAAAAAATGATTGAGTAGTGAATCATTGCACTATGCAAATTATTCCATATAAAATCTCCACACTGTCGTCATTGTGTACAGAAGTTGTCTTTTTCACTTCAATCTTATTTTTAAAAATATTTTGACATCACAATAAAGGCTGGTTATATTTCTCTTTTTCAAGTTATTGAGTTAAAGGGCATTAGAAACTGTTTTATATTATATTATCCTGTAATTACTTTTTATGGAGAGGAAAGGCTGTAAGATTTATAGTATCTGATCAAAGATAAGTGAGCCAAGCCAGTCAATTAGTAAGACCTCTGTGTGTTTGCATTGTGTGCCTCACTGCCCCCTTTCCAACCATATTATTCTGTTTGTTTCTTTAAGTTGTGTTTAAGGTGGATGTCCCATGGGTCCATCAGACTTCCCTCCTGAAGTACTTTACTCATAAAAAGTACATAGACATAGGTTTGTTTTACAAAAACGGCCTTTGCCAGACTGATGCTTCAAAAGCACCAGTCTGCAGTACAAAGAAACTTCAGCTTCCTGACTCATGCAGCTGTAGGCAAAGGAGGTACTGCTACTTTAAGGCTGCTTCACATTCAGGTATCTGCAACTTCAGGACATTACAAAAACACAGCCTTCTCAAATCTAACCACAAAGATATTCCATTACAGTTCTAAGACCAATGTCATACTTAAGGTTGTTAACCCTTCCTGGGGGAATTTCTGGAAGTTTTCCGAAATTGAGGGTGAATCACCCGGATGCTGCAGTGAGCAATTTTGTAGAAATCATTTGCACACACAGCCTGATGCTCGCCTGCTGCTGGATCCAGAATGCTCTTTCCTGGTTCTTGCCTAGCTCGGTGCAGCTACTCCCACAGACTGTTGAGCATTTGTGCACGTGTGACACTCCAGTCACACAATGGAGAGATTTCATTGGGGCATTATGGGCATTTAATGCCACCATTGCACCAGCAATGATTTTATTACTAGAAAGTGCTTCAGCAACATGGAGGGAGTTCAGACAAATGTGGGAAGAAACTCTACCCACAGTTAAAGCACAACCAAATTTTCTCTCTGCTAATTTCTAACATCCTCCTTATCCAACAAAATTAAGTCAAAATGGTCCAAAGCTCATAAACCACCAATCACATAATATTTTCATTACCTACATTGTTGAAGTTCCCCCTCCTTCCCAGAACGTCAAACATTCTTTTCCTCTCAGCAGTTTTCAACTTTACAACACCTTTGACACACTCCCAGGCCCACACTTTCACTATGACAGAGAGACTCTCCATCATGGCGAAAATCCCGGAAATGGCAAGAAATTCTATGTCCCGCCCCTGAACATGGCATTTCCTATTTTTGCAGGGACAGGTCCGGAGTCGGGCCGGAGTGTGCACACGCGCAGTTTATGGAAGCAGCTGGCCATTTAAATCATCAACTTCCTCCACTGAAGAGGGATTTTGGTAGGCCGAGAGTGTGAAACCCAAAGTGTGTAGATTAGACCAAGTAAGAGCTGATCTTTACTTGGTGGATTCATTTGGATAGCAAGAATATCCCTTTGGAGAGGTAAGGTACCCCTTTGGATGTGGTCCAGAAACATCTTTTGGAGAGGTAAGGCACCCTGTGCGTGAGGTAAGGCACTCTTTGGAGTAGGTATGGCATCCTTTGAGAGAGGTAAGGCACCCTTTGGGATTGTTAAAAGTAAACATGATTGTGCGTAAAAAGTGCATAAACTCATCAGAACTGTCGAAGCTGTCAAGGAGCTATCAAAGCTGTCGAGGAACTGTCACAGCTGTCAAGGAACTGTCAAGCTGTCAAAGAATTGTGAAAGGATACTAGGAGAGCTGACATGGAGGGGTACGAGAAAAGGATGGTGTGTGGTGGGCATGAGTTAGCACTAAGATGTCATTGGGACTATTAAGGGCCATGGGGATGTGGGGGGCATAAAGGGTAAGAGGGACCATGGGGGTAGGTAGAGGGGCGTGGATTCGCATAGTGGGTATGAGGGACATGGGAGTGGATGGGGCACAAGATGGCATAGGTTGATATAGATGGGGCATGCGGAGTGTGTGAGAGGGGTTGAGGACTGAGAGCTGTTTTTTGTTTTAATCTTTAGAATAACTTAAACAAAGTGCTGGAGCACAGAAGCAGGCCTTCTGCCCAGCCCACCCCCACTGCAGCAATCCCCACACTTATTCCAGGGACGGTGGGCCTGACTTCTAATCCAACTTGCCCCACCAGAATGAAAATCCAACTGTGGGCCGCCATTTTTAAAGGTCGGGTGCGCAGAGCCAGGAATTCTTCTGCCTTTGCGCACCCAACCCAGAGTCAAATATCTGGGCCCTAAACTAGATCCAACAAAAAGGTTTCCACCTCATCTCTAACTTCCCATTGCCTATCACTTTCCTGTCTCCTGATTGCATCAATACTGTTAGGGTTGTGCCAACTTTCTAGGTCCTTCTGAATTTCAGATACAGTTACAGGCTCTTGCTCCTAATGCCATTCTTCTTGTGCTGAAAGCAAGACCATTCCTCCAGGTCTCCTATTCTCTACACTTGTGCTTATGGGCCTATGCACTTGCTCCATCTACTTGTGGGAGGCCTCTGGTTCTCAGAATGTCTCATCTGACAACTAATAGTGCATGAGCAGAGACACTCAATTACAAGAAATTAAACCTTTACAATAACATTTGCAGGCATGAGCAAGTGTTGTGTGATTGGATATCACATGAGCAAATGTAATCAGAATTGGAAACCCCGGTTATATTTTGAAGTTGTTGCTATCTGATATCAGGGAAACAGTACAAATTTACACAATGTGGAGCTGGCATTCATCAAAATACACCTCCGGCTTTGTTACAAATGCGAAACAACCTTGCAAACGCTGGTGACCCAAAGTTCTGTCAATCCCTGACATTCTGTCATTCGAGCTTTGAAAAGTCAGAGTTAGGATGTAAGTCATATAAGTCAGAGTTACACCTGTTCTAGAAGACACACTAAATTCCAGTACAAATGGGAGCAGTCAGAAAATGTGTCCCATCTCAAATGATAGGAGCACAATTGCCAAAGCTGATTCCCAGGTATTTCACTAGCAATGGTGCCAGCTAAACTCCAGCCTGGCAACTAAGTGGGGGCAAGCTCCTCGTTAAACCTGGAATGATTGATTTGCCAAACCTCGATGGTCTATGGTCTCTGTCTGAAATATCGGCCTTGAGCGAGAGAAATTTTTTTTTCAATTCAAACTCATGCTGTGGGTGCCTCTCGCAAGGCTAGCAATTGGGTGGATTATTATCCACCCCTTATTGCACTTGAGAGGGTGATGCTGAGACTTTTCAGCTGAGTTGCTCTGAAAGGAATTCCACAAGCAGCAAAATAATTTTCTTCCAATCCACCTGTCATGGAGCCCTAAGCATAGGGTTCCAGTACATCTCCGTATATCTCCTTATGACGGAGGCAGAACTGGAGTTAGAGGAGGGGAAAGATTGGGAGAGACTTGAGGGATAAGGATACATCACAGCAAAGGACCAATTAGGAGGTGTCCTTGCACTAGGTTCTGCAGACTAAAATGTTCTCTTCAAAGAACTGCTTAGGGAGGCAATGGCTCTGCAAAGAGGCATTAAAGATCCTATGGCCTATAAATTGGTTCGTGCCAGCACGATCAAAATGATCTGTGCCAGAATGGGTAGGCCTAATTGGGTGTTGGGACTCGTTTACTGGAGTCTGGTGAGCTGCAGATGCCAGCAAGGCCTCCTGGGCAGCTCAGTGGTGAAGATGATTTGAATTTAGGGATGCGGTGTCACCAGGAGCAGCTCTCAGGAAGGTCTCGGAAGATGAAAGGGAAGTGAGGGGGCACTGGGAGAAGGGGGAATGTAATAGGGGGAGGGAGGTTGGGGCGGGTGGCTCAGGAGGGAGGCGAGAGTGGTTGAAAGAAGGGTGGGGAAGAAGAAAGTAATTGGGAAGGATTGAGTCAACTAAGAACTAAGAGAGTGGGGAAGCAATGGCCATAAGGAGGGAGCCAATCTGTGTTGTAAGTTTCGGGGGGGGGGGGGGGGGGGGTGGGGGGAGGTGTTGCGCTGGGACAACCAGCAGAGGAGGTAATAGCTGGGTGATGAACAATTGGGTAGCAGTGAGGCAGCCATGAAGGGGGAATTGGGAGAGAGTGGATCAGCCAAGAGGGGAAGTGTGAGTGTTGGTGATTGACAGCAGTCTGTAGTTTTAATGTGGAGCCAGGTGGGACACTCCTGCGCATTCAGGTATGTATTATTTTGAAATTGTACCTATTTGATGGCAGCCTGTCGTGGTCCCTACAAGGATTGCTGGTTAGGCCACATACAGGCCATGTTTTCCTGAACACAGTCAATCACTCTGTATATAGTGCTGCACAGACTCAAGTCCCAATTTATGCTTAAAGCAAAACCTTAGGAGAAGAAGGGGATCCCCCTGTTAGAGCAGGTGTGCCGAAAGTATAATAATTTTCATAACATTTTGCTGGTTTATTGTACAGTAGGTTTATGGGTCTATCTCTGTGAATTAATTATATTTGGAGTCAAGTAAACTGCAAGCTTGAAATCATCAAAAGAAGCTAGGTATAGAAATGTGCTTGACATGCTAATTAGTAAACTTGGATGCTGGCTTATCATGTAAGGTCTGAAGCGAATTTGCATTTTTAGATAAATGAAAGGATTGTTGGATTTCAAAGGATATTAGTTGGTTTACAACTAGCCAGATAAGCAAGGTTTAAGGAGTGTGTTTATTTTTCCCAAATGTTATTGACAGTATTGGCAACATGAAAGTTTTCATGTTATGAGGAAGATACAGTTTCAAAGACATACAGAACAATAGAATTTACATATTAAAGTGAGAGAAACATATATAAAGGACAATGAAAGTCTATGTGAGAGAGGGCCATGTAAGATCTAAAAGGAGTGTGTGAAACAACCTTCAAGGAACCTCCTGCCATTTGTGTATAAGTCTGCTATGTAAAGTAACTGAAGTTAGAGGAAAACCATTTGGAATTCCACTGTCAAGTGGGTACTGAGTTTGTTTTAAATCTAAAATCTATTTTGGATGTTGCCTTAAAGGGGGTGTATAACTGGGAGTCACGTCAATTAGGGATTTTAGGGTTTGTTATAGTAGTAAGTAATTGTAGTCTTATGTATGTGCTTGAAATCTTTTATTTTGTTAATAAATATTCTAATTTAATTTTTAAAAAATCTTGAAAGGTCTTGGTCAACTCATTACTCCTGACTTCAGTGCACATATCTTCTCATAATAAACACAAATTGCAAAACCATTGTGACTGCATGACCAAGTTTCCCTTGTGGACTTGGTCCACCTGGCACACATCATCTGCCACGTCATAACACAGGCGAGCAAGCTGACTGGATGGAGGTGGCTGAAAGTTAAAACTTTCAAGAACCTGGAGAAGTGCCAATAGAGATGTAGCCATATTTAGGCAGATTATTACTATTAGTGCATTGCATGTGCGGCAGAAGCAGAATTTATAAACAAACACACCTTAGGAAGCATCATGCGACAACTTTTCACATTTATTCACAGATACTTTCCTGCCAATAAAGCTGCAGAGTACATTTTGGGCGAAATTTAATGGCCTCTCCCCCAGCCCTGAAAATGAGTTCTGAGGCGGAGGCAGCAATTAGATCGGGTGGAAGGGTGGGGACCCTGCTGCCTCCCCACTTCCTCCCAATTAAGCTCAGGGCGGGATGGCTTGCAGGCAACATTCCCGCCCTGATAACAATTGAGGCCCTTAAGTGGGCAATTAATGCCCACTTAAAGGCCTCATCCTGCCACTGCTGATATTCAACCTGGGGGACCTTCTAGTGTGGGGTTCCTCGTTCATAGGCATTCACTGCCTGATCAAAGGACCTGGCATCGGGAAGGTGGGGGTTGGCGGTGAAAGCCCTTTCCTCTGACCAACCTTCCTCTCCCTCGCCGGCAGCCCCTTCACTGCAACCCCATCCTGTGATCACTTACCTTTCTCCAACGATCTAACGATGATCCCTGGTGAAAGTCCAAGCATGTTGTTACCAGTTGCTGTATCACAGTGCGGAGGGGTTCTGGATTGCAGCGTTGGGGTTCCATGGTGGTTCGGGGGGTCGGGGGGGGGGGGGGGGGGGGGGGCGGGGGTGGTGGGGGGGGGGAGGTGTGGCGCAGCGACCATGCAGATGTAAGATGGCCACGGTATCTTCTTGCTCTTCCATCTCTAATGTCTGAACCTGTTGTTCAGGATTTCAGGAAGAGAGGTCTGGCACATGAAGGAGGTCGAAGTCTGATCACTGCTCAGTTTTAAAGCCAAGGCACTTGGAAAAGTTCTTGTCTGCACATTCCTTCTGCTGATTTTTCTCTTCTCCCAGGCTGAACATAGGGATGTCCATTGGGAAGGTCATTTCTGCTACCTTGTCCATTTGAATGAGTGTAGGGGGATGGGTGCCAAGCCCGAAAATGTTTGTTTTTCTGAGATTGACAACAGTATTGTTCAGTATAATACTGGTCTCAGGAAGAAAAATATAAGAGAAAAGGGAAGAGAATGGGTAACAAACTCCAGCAATCTCAGTTATGCTGATTTAGGCTGTGCTGTGCCTAAGTCCTTCGGTGTAAATTTACACCCATTCAGAACCACTGTAGGCCCAGGAAACTTGTGCTGTCTGGTCTTTCACAGGGGGAGGGACTGGACTCTGTTAATGAGCTAAGCAGGATTTCAGCAAACGTAACTTGGGATCAGCACAAACAGCGGAAAATGTATGCACAGAGAAGTAAAACCATTGTAAGTCTGCTTGAAATAGGCAAGAGTTTCTTAGAAGAAAACAGTGCAAGACTCTTGCTTCTGCATCGATGAGGAATTACGAGGAAGCTCCTGGCCAAGTTAATTTTAAGGATCCATAACTGAGAAGTGCTCCAGGATTAATATCAACCAGTATATTTCTTCTGCACATACTTTTGGTCTGAAGTATCACACTTTTCTGGAATTCCACACAATGGAGATTCTTAAATGACATTTTGAATTAATGGAATTTTTACTTTATTTTCACTGGTGTGAAATGTTTCTATTAGGCACTAGATTTATGCTACTAAATTACATGTCTCATGCATGAATAAAAGATAGATTGGTTTCTGCACAGTGTAATGCCTCATGCACAGCTCATATATTAGTTCATATAAATGTCAGAAATTTATAATACATCAGCCAAGGCCAGAGCTCTAGGACACTGATAAATTACTAGGTACAGATTCATAAATATTTGTCTTAGCTAGATTTTCCTTACTGGTTTAGGAACTAAAATATGATTTGTCACCATTTATTCAATGGGGATTTCTTATTATTAAAATTAAATTTTGGCTAGTTAGCATAAAACATTTCTTTAGAATCATGCTGGTTCTTGGTTACTTTTCTCCCCAGCCTCCTGAATGAACTGATTCATGACAGTGCCCATGAATGTCAACAGTTCTCCAGTACCTCGCTCAAATAGCCATTTTTTAGACACGGGCCTAAGTGGTGAGTTCTACCTGGCTGTTCTTCATGGAGGGGCATCATAATCCAGCCCAATCCTGGCCTCACATGGCATCTTACACATTGATGCTTCCTAACGTGCCATTGGATAGCAAACAGGAGCAAGAATTCTAGTTGATAAGAGACACTGCTGGCTGAATGGATCCCATCTGTGCTGTAGCTTTTTTACGATTCTATGGTTTTTCCCCTCCAGACTGATTGTATTGCTCAAAATCCTGCAACTCCCTTCCAAACAGCACTGTGAGTGTACCTACACCACATGGACTGCAGCGGTTCAAGAAGGCAGCTCACCACCACCTTCTCAAGGGGAATTAGGGATGGGCAATAAATGCTGGCCTAGCCAGTGACACCCACATCACGTGAAAGGATTTTAAAAAACTGTTGCCTGCCTGAGATCAGCTAATTAAACACAGGCTTGGATTGGTACCAACAACCTTTCTAATTTGCATGGGTTAGCACCACACTTAGTGATGCATCAACCCAGGAAATAATCTTGGAAAACATGGGGCTGATAATTCATGCTATCAGCCTGAGGCCTGAGACTTGGTCCAAAAGCACTTTAAGTGCATTGAGCCTGCAGAAGGATTGACTGTGTTACATTGCCGTCTCTCATATTATTTAAATTAGTGGGTCACATTACATTATTTAAGGACCTTTATTTTCACAGAATTTGGGAAACCGGTTTTGATGCTGAAAAACAATGATTTGAAAGCAGGAAAGACTTGCATTTATATGGCGCCATTCACAACCCAAGATATTCCAAAACTCTTTACAGTCAATGGAGTACTTTTTAAAGTGTAGTCACTGTCGTAATGTAACCAATCTGTATCCAGCAATCTCCCATAAACAGTATATTCTCCCAAGTTATTTAAAAAGGATGAAGGGTGATCAGTATACTAAATGGAGGTTGTTATTCCAAGTTTCCAAATAATAAATAAGTGACTAGCTTGTCTGGGTAATTCAAAAAAACGCCTCTCACCAGTTGTGGTGAACAACACTGTGATTTCTGTCTGTCTGTGAAACAGGAAACAGAGACGGACACTGAAAAGTCTAGCTTTTACAGCTGCTGAGGCAGAAAGGAACCAGGGAAAGACAGGCTCAAAAAGTTAGAATGCAAAAGAAGTTGGTCACAACAAAATCCATTTGCACAGCACCTGCACTTCAGGCAAGTGCCATTTCAGTACCAAATGGCATCCATGTCACCTGCACACCTCTGGTGTGGGGCCTACTAGATACCATTTTGGAGAGGTTGTTTGCATGGGTGCAGGGAATGTGTGCAGGAAATATGCAGAGTAGGCAGATGGTTAGTGTGAATGCTGATTTTACTCCATTTTTGACATCGATACTCTAATTAATAGCCTCTCTTAAACTCATGCACACAGCTAAACATGTGTTCAGTAGCAGCAAGTCACCCCCAGCACTACTTAAAGGGGTCATCAACCAATTACAAGTCAGTTTCTGATTGATTTCTATTGGGTGCTGCTAAGTTAGTAGAAGCGTTTGGTGGCTTGTCCAGCTATTTAAGGTTGATGAAGGCAGTGGTGTGGCATGCAGTGAAGGCTTTGGTTCTCACTTCAAGGGTTCTGCTTGAGATAATCAAAAAATCACCTCTTACCCATTGCATTGAACAACACTGTGATTTCTGTCTGCCTGTGAAACAGGAAATAATAAGAGAGAGACACAGGCACTGAACAGTCTAGCTTTTGCAGCAAAGCAGCTGCTGAGGCAGAAAGGGACCAGGAAAGACACAGGCTCAAAAAGTTAGAATGCAAGTTAGAAATAAGAATAGGTGCAGTTGTTTTCAGCCCTCTGGACCTGCAGTATGACAGGGAGAATGAGCAGAGGCAACATAGAGCAGGACAAGCTTCTCGAAGAGGGAGGAGGAGGAGGAGGTGGAGAAGGGACCTCAGCAGGAGGCTATAGCCATCCAGCATCTACAGGGAACATTTCAGCGAGGAAGTGTGTGTGCAAAATTTCCACTTTACTAAGAAACTGCTTGCTGAAATCTGTCATACATTGCAGGTGGACCTGCAGCATCAGAGCAGGGCAAGAAGAGCATTCCCATTGGCTGTGAAGGTGACCATGACCATGAATGTTTTTGCAGCATAGAGAAGGCAATATTTCCAACACCTCCCAGCTTGTTGTTCATTGTTGTGTGAGAGAGGTTGCTTAGCCTCTGGAGGCAAAAAGAGATGAATATATTGCATTCCTTCCTGCCAGATAGAAACAGGTACAGTGAGCATGTGACTTTGTTAGGATTTTAGGTTTCCCCATGGTACAAGATGCCATTGACTGCATAGACATTGCTTTGCAGGTGCCACATGCAAATTTAGAGCTATACTGCAATCCCAAAGGCTTCCATTCCCTCAATGCCCAGCTGGTGTGTAGCTATGCTCAGCACATCATGCAGCTTAATGTTTGGTATGCTAGCAGCAGTCATGAAGCCTTTATTCTGCGCCAGTCTGCCGTACTAGAATCATTTGAACCACCATGAGAAACCAGAGGGTGGCTATTTGACAACAAGGACTGTCCACTGACCACCTGGCTCATGACTCCAGTATGTAACTCACGCACACATGAGCAGCATACATATAACAAGAGCCAGGCTACCACATGAAATGTAATCGAATAGACCATTGGGGTGCTTAGCAATTTTGCTGCCTGGACCTCCCTGGAGTACTCACCAAAGTGCAGCTCATAATTTGCCATAGTCTGCTGCATGCTGCACAGCCTCACCCTCCCATGATGGCACAGCCCTTGCCACCAGGTCTACAGCGAGCAGCTGAGGAGGAGGTACAGGAGGGAGAAAAGAACGATCAAGGAGGAAGAAAAGGTGGAGGAGGAGGAGGAGGAGAAAGGGAGGTGGCAAGCAATGCATCCACTTTCCGTGCTGTCCATGATTAGTTCATCCAACTGCGATACCAGCGAATGCAACTCCTATTCCTCAGTCACTATCAGTCCTACACCTTATGATCCCTCTCTTATTGTCTATCATAGCATCTGCTTCACCATAATGCTGAAATAAAAGCCACCATAAAACAACCATTTCATACCAATTTTACCAGTCAAACCATCCAATATTCCACACAAAGACAATTAATCACACTTGTGCATTCCCTTAGTGCCATATGCCTTTGCCTGTCTTAGTGCTCCCGTGCAATGCAGCATGGCTGATTTTCACTAGCAAAGACTGAAGATGGCCATGCAGGACCCCCTCAAGCAGCTCTGGGTCTTGAGGGCCCAGTTTCAGATTGCACCACCTTGGTGGCAGCAATCTGGGCTGGCTGATTGACAGGCAACATCAGGGCACTGGAGGAGTGGCATTGGTCAGGGGCGAGGAATGCTGCAATCCTGAGAAAGGACAGCAGGTTCATTCTTCATGGACCCACTGCCTTTCCCAGGTTGGTACCTCAGAAATTGTAGCCATCTATTGGAGGACCGATGCTGGACTGCCGTGATACCCTATGAGCCCCTTTGAACACTGGCCACCACTTCAACACAGGGAAGCATGGGCTGCAAGCTCTGCGCCAAACCCTGTGCATGGTTAGTGCTAGACTCCTCCATGCTCCTTGACAATGAACATTGGCTCACTGGCAGGCCTGCCAATACACCAAGCATTTCTCTGTGCATGCTGATCAGCCTTTCTCTACGCACTGTCCCATTAAAGTCTGCATCTGAGAACTTGTGTGTGACCTTGTCCTTCAGCGAGCTGGTACATATGTTCCCCTTTCTTCCTGCCCTGGCTGCAGGTCACCTGTACCTGGTACCTCACCATGTGCAGATCCCGCCTTGAAGCTACCCTCTAAGGTGCACACAGTGACAGAATCTAAACTGATGTCTGTGAGTGTGAGACAGCGATGATGCTTCTTCCTCTTTCATTTCTTGCTGTCCCTCCACTGCCTGGCCAGGTTGCACTCCTTGGGTATCTAAAAGGAGAAAGGCACAAGGGTAGGGTTGCAGCTTAGAGAGGGGAGAAAGGAAGAAGTGCGTTCTTACACCATCTGCAGCTTGTAAATCAGAAGAGGATGGGGGGGGGGGGGGCAGGAATGGAAAGTGAGAAGGAAAATTAGGTATAAGCAGACCAACATCTTTGATGGTTTCAGCCCCTTCACTGACCATGGCCTCAGTCGTGGCTGCTCCAATAATGGTGAGCATTTCCCCCTCCATCACGGTAAGGACATGCAGCCATACCTCTTCCTTGGTTAGGGGCTGCTGCCTCTAGTTTTGCACCACCTTGTCCTACAAGAGAGAGGGATGTGTGTCAGTGAGTGTGGTGCAATGTGTATGGTTGATATGCCTGTCACGTTTGAATTGCTGGCAGTGTGTGCAAGTTGAGAGATGCTTAAAGCAGTGCTTGATGTGTGAGGGTGAGGTGAAGCTATGAATCTGAGGTATGAGTGATAGTTGCTGGAGATTGTTGGGAGGTAAGTGGAGGCAGGGGGAATAGTGAATAGAGCAGTGTTTGAGACTCCTGGTTCATTTGTTAGGATACGGTATTTGAAGATACATTCACCTTGCCCACTTGTGTAAGGTTATTGAACTTCTTGTGGCGCTGCATTCAGGTCCTCAAGGCTACACTGCTGGCAGTGATGATTTTCTGCTCCTACTGCCTTAGCAAAGTTTATCTGGAGGGTCTCCTGAAGCCTGGGGACAGAGCACCTTACCTCTCTCCTCTGATCCACCTTCTGCACCATGGCCTCCAGCGCTGTGTCAGAGAACCTTGGAGCATGCTTTCTCCCCTGTGTGATGTTATTCAATGCTGTTTCAGCTTGGACCCTCTTCTCCAGCCACTTCCAGCACCTGCTGCAGCCAAAATGTGCCCCCCCACCCTTAAGATGTGCAGGCTGGCTTTAAATAGTGCAGGCTAACTTAACATGATAGCCTCACACAAACTTATTATCCCTGCTGAAGCATGCAGACGCTCCACAGCATATTTTAATGCTGGCTATATGCTATGATCATGGTAATAAGAAGTTTACGTGCTGCCAGTATTGGAAGGAACAAGCCCTGCACTCGTTATTTGGCCTTATCCAGTGTTGTCCTGAGTCTATTTAAATCGAGGAAGACCAGCCCCAGCATTGCATGCACGTCATTTATATATTCTTACACAGAGTTAAAAGCCCAATGTTCAAAGTCAATCAGTCAGGTTTGATCTGCTTGAGAAAAAGGCCCAGAAAACCTATTATAAACATATGAATTAGGAGCAGGAGGAGGCCATCTTATAAAACTAATGCTGACCAAGCTCATGCACATCTTGTTCTATTTAAGATTTGACTCATCAAAGGCAGTATTACCCAGCTGGCTAATTAACTCACAGTAAGGCAGTGTGGTTTATTATTTTTCTTATTCACAGAGAGGGGTTTGAATATGAGTGAAGCAAGTGTGTTCTGACTGTAATTGTTCTTCAGGATGTTTGTTCCTGTCTATCCAATATAGCACTTTAGTAATTTGTGTTCGGCCTCATCTCAATAAAGTACTTTCAGTCTTCCCTTTTGAAATACTGGACAATGCACACGAATACTGTCAAAGTATTTAAATTAACTGACCTGTTGCCCTGTAAACTTATACAACATCTGATGTATGCAATGGCTCTCGATACAGCTTCACTGGATCTGCGTTATGGCCTCCCACATGGACACAGGAACACATTTTATTTTCATACCATGACCATGTTTTACCAGTCATCAAATGTCAGCAAGAGCAACATTTGAAAAATGATTTTAATTTCTATGAATTGAATTCCCATTGAATGAACACAAATAACAACTGCATAGAGCTCATTACTACACTATACATTTATTCAGGTAAATGGGGTGCATGGGTATTTACACAATCAGCCAGGTTATACATTGAATTGCACGCTCTATCCTTGACTTGAGGGAGCAAACTTCCTTCCCAACTGTCAACATTACCGATACAGATGTTTGCCACTTTACACAGAATGGAAGACAATGGACCTCTTCAAATTAGATTAACAATTTAGTGAAAGAAAGATGTTTCTTCACTTTTTCAGTGATAAATAATTCAATATTCTTCGAAAAGACCGGAAAGTTTTTAGCAGATATCACCTTCAATGAATGATTGACAGCTGTCATGGAAGACACACATAACCCTGAAAGCAAATTAAACAAGTTTAAGATTGATGGAAATCTCTTTGGTACCTTTACTTTATAACTGTAAGCATTATTCTTGTACATCTTATATTTTACAGTTCTTCTCACATTTATGGGCATTGAACTTTATGGACCTTTGATAGGAACATGAAATTGGTAGATGAGAAAAGACCAAAGTTCATCTACCTTCCACCACGTTCGACCATTCTGGTAGTTACGTGATATTGTAACATACCCAGACATAATGTGAAGAAAATTGCAGTGGTGGAGAACATTGGGAATCATAACTGCAAAGTTATCAGTTCCTCCCTAAGCACACTGTATCTACCAGTTAGCACATCATGTTTCTTCACCTAGGTGAGGAATTGAATGAACTGAAAGTTCGGTGACTTATTTTTTTGCTTGTATAATGTTTTGCCCTGATCTAGTCCACAGATAGTTCCACAGGTGTTTATTGACTCATCAGGCATCTTTGAACAGCAACTGAAAGGAGGAGCTCAGATTCCACAGACCCATTACCTCAGGGACACTGCTGACTATCTGGGCTAACTCAGTACAAACAAAGGAGACAATCTTCGTTTTCATAGCTCACAGGGTGCATTTCCCCACTGATCTTTCTAGGTGTTTTTCCATGACTTTAATACCAATGCTTTATTGGCAATGAGAATTATATATATGGGCTGGGATAACTCTTGTCTAACCCCACCAGGAAGTTCACTGTATGAATGCATTGCCCAGTATGATGTCCAGTCTGTGCTGGGTTTGCTGGTCTCAGTCAGGGTTCAATAAAGATGCTTCAAATGGCCTCAGTGACTCTTGACTAGGTTAGAGAAAAATTGGCCATGGTCCCCAATTCAGGGTCGGTGTCCTGTGAAACTTGCTAGAAATGCACATGTATGTGGGGATCAGATGAATGCAAGATCAGATGAAGTGTTGCTGCCCTACATGATGAACCAGCCTACGACACCTGCTGATCCTTGGATGGTCGGTTGGGTAAGCTATAGAGCATGGCTGCAACCTCGGGAATGTAAATGGGCAGAAAGTGAGAGGGAGGTGGAGAATAAAACACAATTTTCTCTTGTTTATTCTAGAATAGCCCTCTGAGGTTAATCCTTATGTTACTATGAGGCAATGCAACGAGAAAGAAGAATGAACTTGCATTTCTATAGCACCTTACATTTGTGAGCTGTAGTCACTGGAGTAATGTAGGAAATGCAGCATACAAAGGTCTCACAAACAGCAGAGAGATAAAAGAACAGATGGCTTGTTTTATTCTATATAATTAAAACAGAAAATGCTGGTAATACTCAGCAGGTCAGGTGAAAGGTCAGTGACCTAAAATGTTAACTCTGTTCCTTTCTGTTCAGATGTTGCTACACCTGCTGAATATTTCGAGCATTTTCTTTTTTTGTGTCAGATGCCCAGCATCCACAGTATTTTGCTTTTGTAGTATAATGTAATCTGTTTTATTGATATCAACTGAGGAATAAATATTGAGCTGGACATTGGGGAGAATTCCCCTGCTCTTCTTTAAAATAATTACATTTTTTTACATTCACCTGAAGGGCCAGACTGGGCCTCAGTTTAACATCTCATCTAAAAAATAGTACCTCTGACAGTGCAGCATTCCCTCAGTATGACACAGGAGTGTCAAGTGTCTTGAACCCACAACCTTCTGAGGGTTCGATTTTAACTGTGTGTAAAGAGATACTTACTGACACTGCTGTGGGAGTAGTTAGGAGCTATTTACTTGTAATGTTTCACTCTGTGAATAAATCTAAAACTGAGTAAAGATTGGCTTCGGGCCTCCTACTTCACCAACTGGCTGTCAGGAGTTTAAAGTTACCATCTGAACCATGACTGACCCCTAAACTAATGGTTTAGAAAGTAAGTGACACAGATGTATAATTTGAGGCTACAACAAAATTGCAAAGGAGCTATCCTCAGAGGTATATGACTGGCCATGAAAATGAATTGATACAAAGAACTAATAAAAAAGTATAAAGACAATGGCCTGAATTTTCCGGCCCCTCCCGTCGGCGGGATCATCCGGTCCCGCCGAAGCCAATGGGTGCTTGAACGGCTCACCGCATCTGCCGCGGGGACTCTGCCGCGCCGGGGCGCGGAAAATTCCGGTAAATCATTTTTGAACGCATTGAACCAAATTGGAAAGGCACAATCAGAAAAGGTCAAGTTACCAGCTGAGATAGAAATAGCATCTGTCTACTCCTCCGTGGCGGATTTTGAAGACACCTGGATGACCTCGACGGTGCTGAAACTTTTGCTTGCAGAAACCCGGTTCCGGGTGCGGAGTTTGTTCAGAGCACATTCTGCCATCCCAGCTCTCTCCTCGGCATCATCCAGCTCGTGCACAGTTTTCCTGTATTTTGCCAGGCTCTGGTTAGCTTGTTCCTCCTGTGAAGGTGAAAGCAAAGACACACCGTGAATGGGGTTGTCATCGTCAGGCACTTGCTATCAGGGATAATAGTAATCAGTCCCTGCTGCTGAATGTTGTAGGATATGGACTCCAAATTGGTTGACATTGAGATGAAAAACTAACATCCCTATTTCTAAATAGATAATCCTTCACAATTTACTTTTCTAGCAGCTGTGAGAATAAAATAATATGGGGGGAATATTAGTTGTCCAATAGATTGAGTAAGGTCCTGTACAACGACAGCATTTTTTTAGCCAAGTAAGACACTGCAAATGGGAATAATATTATGGCATTGAAATTCCACTGGTGAGATGGGTGGGGATTGGGTGGATGGTTGTTCTGCTGGTCTCTCATTGTAATTCCAGGAAGAGAACAGTGGAACCCCAGGAAGATGGTGGACAATTTACACTGCTCCATTTTTTTTTACTTTCTTCACTGTCCTTATAAAAGGCGGAATTTCCAACCCAAAATCCCATAGGAAGCAAATGACGGCGAGAGCCTCGAATGTCCAAATTTCCTGCTCCAGTTAATTTTTTTCTGTAGCTGTTGGTAGGCTAACTGAATGGAGAAATGTGCTGGCTTCCACGAGGCTGTATGTGAGCTCCACTGGTGCAGACTAGGTCAGGAATGTGGTCTGACTTTGTCAAATCAGCAAATTTAGAAAATAAAACATGGGCACATTAGTTCCTTTTTTTAAGGGACGGATAGAAGTTTACTCCAAGTGAAACTCTAGTATTGTCAGCACTGGTTAGCACTGTCAGGTACCCTCCCAACATACCTGTCTGCATTGTAAAGTAAGGATTTCCAGGGTCTCGAACCATTACAGCTGTCAAATCTTGGCACTATTATTTACAAAATACAGTGTGTTTGAAATCTTTGATTGGCTGTTTCCAATTAAAAGTAAGTAATCAGGCAGCTTTCTGGCTGGGGAGTTTGAAATTAAAGTTATTCGGATAGTGTTCTCTGCATTCTCAGAATACACTGTATTTTGTTCCAAAGTGTAATTAGTTTGCCAGAAATACATGTGCACATAATGCCAACTTCAACAGCCTGCGTTTTTACGGCACTTTTAAAGTAGAACAAGGTGCTATTCATTTAGCCATTCATGTGTGGAAGGCAGGTCCTTGGCTCATTGTCTGCTGATGCTTCATCCTGAGCTGTTTCCTTGGCAGTTTTTGCCAGTGGTGGTTTACTATTGCCTTCCACTCTCAGGGGCAGGGCGAGGAGGCAGGTCCCAAGTCCCAAGTCTACCTCAGCCAGAAAGGGAATCAAAACCACGTTTTTGGCATTATTCTGAACCACATGCAAGCCATCTAAAGGTCACAGCCCCACCCCCAACTAAGGTTATACAAAGGGAAAAATGAAAAATATGATTGTCGAGCCAAGAAAGGGGATGTTAGAGGGGGTAATCTAAGACAGGGGTAAAAAGATGTGTTTTAAAGGTAAAGAGGGATTTGGAGAGGAATTCCCAGAGCGCACTTATTCAGAATATTGGCTTTAATTGACCTCTTCTTTTAACACTTGTTTCAAGAACAATGTTGAACAGTTCACTTACAGACTCCTCAATCTGCCTCTTGTAGCTCTTCAGCTTGTTCTGCAGTTTCTCCACCAGCTCCTGCATGCGCTGGTTAGTTTTGTGATCTTCATCAGTCTGGAAGACCAACTCCTTCAGCCGCCGTTCATTCTTGCGCAGGTTCTTCACTGTTTCAACATGGCGTTTCTGCTCGGAGTCCAGCTCAGACTCTAGTTCCTTAATCTAAAGCATGGGAAGTAAATATTAAATAAATGTGAAGTTTCTCACTTGGCAGGAATAACATTGATTTTCATGAGAATTCAGGATCAGTTGACCAGAAAGAAGATAAAGAAAGGATGGAATATTTGCATTTATGTAGCACCTTTCATGACCTCAGGATGTCCCAAATCTCTTTCTGGTCAATATAGGAAATATTACAACCAGACAAATGACAGCCATGTCCAAAGGCCACTGAGATCAACCATTCCAACTAGCAGGTCAACTTTAATTTGCACTAAATATACTAGGATGTTTTCAATCCGATTGGAATCTTCCTTTACTAATGCATATGTTCTAATTAAGTAATAATTTATGTTCATCCCAGCAGTCTATTTGTTTCAGTTGAGGGCTAAAAATGGCAGATGGGCTCAGAACTGGGAATCTCGCCCTCATTTCTGACAGATCCTATTTTTGCTGGGGGTGGGGGGGTGGGGAGCAGTCGTGAGCAGAGGCAGGTTGCGCCTTCCACATGTGGGATTCCTGAACTCAGCAGGGCCATTTGAACTCAGTGCTGAGTTCAAAGAGACCCCATTTTTGCTGCAGCAAGTATGTAATCCGGCAGTGTGAAAGTTACAAATGCTCTTAAAGGGCAGATAAGGTCTGCAGAACTGTTGTGTTATTTAAATGGCTAATCCTTTAAAAATTGAAATGAGCCCATAGTCCATTAATTTATTAATAGGAATACAAGATTTTCTGCCTGCCTTGTCTGTGAGCATTGGAAAAAATCTGTTCTAGCAGTTTCAATGGCTGTTTATTGACATAACCCTAACTGCTGGCATTACAGCATTATTATTGCTTGGCTGTTTTCACAATCTTCATTATCACAGTGGGGCAATTGTAACTTCCCATTTGTTTGACAGCTCAAAGAGGTTATTAAAGGATTAGCTGTCTTTGATGTGGGGTCATGAGTACAAGTCTTTGTTTTGATAAGAAATTAAATACTTGAGGGGATTTAAAAGTTTTCAATGGGCTTTCATAAATGGGAGTGTTTTTATATAGTGAACTCTATAATAGACAGTTAGAACTTTATTTTATTTCATCTCAGTATGGCTCCTGATGTCTGCCCATGGTGGGTGTAAGAGCAAAGGGTGGCAAGTCATAAATTGGCATGGGGCTGTGAGAGTTCATGGGGATGGATGGGGTCATTGGTTGGCATGGAGGGAATGAAGGGTCATTGGGAGTCGTGGGGGTTCATGAGTTGGCATGTATGGGTTTGAGGAGTGGGTGGGGATGTGAAGGGTGAGGAATAGAGGGCATAACATTTGAGGAAATTTCTGGGACAAAATCCCAGAAAATTGAGGCGGGCCTTTTAAATAGCCCACCTCGGCACTTGACAGCCCCTGTGGGGCATCTCCAATCTGTGTTGGGGGGTGACGGGCACAACTCCATCCTGTGCCTGTGCCATCCCCCACCGCAGAACAAAGATCTACCATTTGGGGCACTTTTTTCTGAGATGGGTGCAGCAAGCCAGGAGATTTCCTGACTCGGGAGTGAAAATCCTGTATTCCTAATAATAAATTAATGGACCATGGGCTCATTTGAATCTTTTTCTCCCCTTTAACATCTCAGGTGTTATGATGCAATGAACTAATAGAGTCTGAAGATGAACCATTTTCTGTGATAATTCAGGCCACATCAATCCCTATCCTATTGCACCTCACCTTTGTCTCCAGTTTCTGGATGATGCGTCGACCACCCTTTAGAGCTTGTTGTTCAGCTTCTTCTAGCTTAACCAGCAAATCCTTGACTTGAATCTCAAAGTTCTTCTTTATCTTCTCCAGGTGCATACAATGTTCCTGTTCTTGGTGCAGCTCCTCAGTCATACGGGCAGCCTGGGTCAAACAAAAGAGAAAAAGAAATTGAGAAATTGACATAATTACTTGTGAACGACCTACATTTTACACATATCAATTAGAACCAAAATGGATCAATAGCCAAGAGCTCTGCAATTTAATTGATTCAGCAATCATTCTATACAATGGAAGTATCAGGAACAAGAAATTGATTTAGATTCAATATTATGATCTTATAAAACATTCAATATGTCACATTCAATGCTACCTAATATCATAATTTTAAAAAAGCATTACAATAATAATGCCATGGAAAATGACAATTCAAAAGACTGAAGATGCCTAATTCTTGCTTAGACATAAATAGAATTTTAATTTGGTTTTCTTACAAATGAATTAGCCTAAGTAATATTATGTCATAAGAATAATAGGTGAATATTTTCTCAGTTAATAAGTACACCTAAGTTGTGTGGTGGTCCAAGATTGTAAACCTACATCAGTCATGGCCTTCTTTGCCTTCTCATCAGCAGAGCGGAACTCGTGGATCAATTCTTCATGTTCGTTTGTGAGTGACTGAAGATCCCCTTCTAGCTTACGTTTATAAATCAGCAATGTACTGTTCTAAAGGGGAAGAAAATGGGAAGTTTGAACAAATACTTAATTTATTCTGTTCAGTTTGATCAGGCAACCATTTTAAATAAAGACCTCCCATTCTGGTCAGATTTCTTCCATCTGCTCCATGGTGCTCCAGATCCTGAGCCAATATATTATTATACTTTATCATGCAGTTTCAACACTAATGAGCCTTAACTAGAAGCTCCGAAACGCAATTGTACCACATCAGAATGATGCTTCCATTTTCTAACGTGAATTTAAAAGTCTAATTGTAACTTGTAGCAAACTATGTCCTGCAGGTCTCTATTCTTTAAGAACAATACTGAGCCTGCTCAAAACCTATTTCAGTTTGGACCGAGGTAGACAGAATAGAAAAGAGATTTTGAAACCATCATTATGACTGGATTCAAAGCCAAGTTTTAATGGAACATTAATTTGTGACCCCATTACTTCCACAAAATGTTCATCTATCCTTTCTAATGACCTTTCTCTAATAGCTTATGAGCATTTGGCTCCAGTAGTTACCTGCACATTGAGCTCATTGTACCGTTCAGTAATTTCTACCAACTCCTGTTCTGTGAGCTTGCGGGATCGTTCACTGGATTCCAGAGTGTTGCGATGTTCCTCCAGTTCTGTCTGCAGAAGGCTAATGCGTCGTTCTGATAGGTTGTACTGTTCACGCAACTCCTCGTGTCGACGTGAATCCTCGTCCATTTGTGCTTGTGTGTCCTGAGGGGGCAAGAGGATTATTCTGTCAGCAGTGAGATTGTTGAATGCGTCAAAATTTGCTGGCTGATTCTCAGTCAGACACTGGCTTGATTTAAGAATTGTTTTCAAATCGCTCCATGGCTTTGCCCGATGCTGTCCCTAAAACCTACTGAATTCCAACAACCCACTTAGATCTCTGCACTCCTCCAATTCTGGGCTCTTGCGCACCCCCAAATATCTTTGCTATTTCATTATCTGTCCGGGTCCTAAGTTTTGAAATTTCCTCCCTTTATCTCTCTATCTGCTTTAAGAATCTCTTCACCTGCCCTAATATATCCTTTGCGGCTCAGGGTAATTTTTTTTGCGAACACTCCTGTGAAGGGTCTTTGAACTGTTAAGTACTTTAAGGATGCTGTATAGATGCAGTTGTTCTTGTAAATGTATTTGTAACCCTGCCATTGTTAAGGAGCTTTTATATGTGTAGGCTTGCATTTATCGTATTCCAATTATCTTACTCTGTAGCTCCTTAACAGGAAACCACCCAACCTTTCTGGCAAGATGAGATTACAATAATGTTGTAATGAAGCAAAAGGCTTCAACTCATCTGTACCTTGAGCTGTTGCTGCAGTTTCTTTAGGGTTTTGACCAACTCTGCGTTGTTTTTGTTTGCATGTTCCAGCTGGATCTCCATCTCATTTAGATCGCCTTCCATTTTCTTCTTCAGCCTGAGTGCCTCAGCACGGCCCTTGGTCTCAACCTCTAAGCTGGCCTGCAGTGATTCAATGGCACGCTGGTGGTTCTTTCTGTAAATTCATTGGGAAAGGTAGCATTGGAAACCTTACCAGTAGTGATCAACAGTGGTGCAATGTCATGGAGATGCCTTTACTCAACAACATGCAACTTTCCTTGTTGAAAGAGAAAGTTGATTGTTGTGACAATATAAGAACAAAGTATTAAATACATACTATTGGCAATGTTCAATTCTCATAGTTTAAATGTGAATGCAGAGAATAATTCTTAAATCATTGCAATAATCTAGTTAAAATCAAAATCAGAGTGCCTTTAAATGGTGTGGAATGACAGTAATTTTATCACACTGCATACCTTGTGGTTTCAAATTCCTCTTCTTTCTCATGGATTCTCCTCTCAATGTCTGCCTTCACCTGTGCCAATTCCAGTTGAGTGCGGATCACCTTGGCCTCTTCTACCTAAAGACAGAGACCAACCAAATCTCGTCAGCACAGAAAAGAAAGTTCGCCTGGTGAGGTATAAAACAGCCACGACTTGCTTTTATATAGGAGTTACCAAATAAAAAATATTCTTCAGGGGTCTTAGAGGTAAATAAGGAAATTGAGCCATGAGGGCAGAATCCAAGATGTGATCATCAGTTTGGCCAAAAACGTGGGTTTTGAGGACGTTTTTTAGAGAGTCCCAGAGAGAAGGGCTGAAACAGTTGAAGGCTCTTTCAGCATTAATGAGGTGAAGGAGTTTAGGATGCACACTGGAATACAGAACTTTTATTTTTTCCTGGTGAGGCAGGAGGCCACTATTGTCTAAATTTGACCTAAAAGTTGACTGGGTCATGGTATTGCTGTGTTAGCAAGATGCTGGGCTTTTGTTGCGCAGGACATTTCACATTTACAACTTTCTACCATTGCATTTTAACCACTGCATACAAGAGTCAGCAGTCGATTGATGCGACAACGCAACTAAGGATGATAGTGTAGTTTTCCCATATATTCCCCTCACCCATAAACTGGCCATGTAAGTGCATTCACATCACAAGCTTAGCATCAATGCAAAACTGTGTGAGGGCCCGAAGTGACTCCCCATCCAACTGAAGTGAGAGTCCCCCTGCAATGGGTTTTCACTCCACTCTCGATGTCAGGTCCAGGCCTGATTCTAGATTCAGTCTACAACTACACTGTAGTTGTAGTGTCGTTACAAAGCAAAAAAACTTATTGAATTCTGTAAATGCACCTGTAGATCTTGCTGAATTTTGCATGTGCCTGGTTCAAAATGAACTGCATAAAGTATGTGCTTTTTCTAGTGCATGCAGTGGACAAATAAATTTTTGGGACAGTTCCCCAGCTTCTATTATTGTCTAATGCTTCATGCAATATTAGTCACATTTTTATTATGACTGAAACCATTGCTTTGAGTGACATTCACTGAATCAGATTCCATTACCTCTAGTGAGCTTTCAGCCTCTTCCAGAGCTAGCTGCAGTTCATCCTTTTGAACTTCCAGTTTTTTCTTCAATTTCTGCAGCTCGTGCACACTCTTTCCACCCTCAGTAAGTTGGTCCACCAGCTCTTTAATCTCATCTAAAGGGTCACAGGAAATTGCACAGTGAAATGTGAGTGAAGTTGATCATTCACATCAAAACTTAAAGAAGTTAGGCTTTTGGAAAACACTGCATCCATTGTTCGCTCAGCAAAGGATGTTACTTCCCCCATTTTCTGCTTTAATAGGGTGTGGGAAAGGGGCAAAATAATGTGCCTTAAATGGGCAAGGCCTTTAAGCACAATGGGCCGAATAGCCTCCTTCTGTAAAATGTTAAGGGGTAGATTTTGATTCTGGGTGATAGTGTAAGATGGTTGATAGCAAATTGGCAGCCTGTTTCCCATCTCTCTCCATTTTTATTTCCAGTGAAACCAAGGAAATAACGATTCACCAAGACCCATTTTACACTATTGCATTAAAACCCAAATTGCGCCTATGACTAAATATGATTCTGTTGTGAGGTGTTACGACCTATATTGTAGCATTGTGAACTTTCAACATCGTCATGGGATCACTTCACACAGTTCTTCCTAACAATGTGAAATATGGTAGATTTGAGGTTGGTATTGTGAAGTAAATTATTCAATATGCTGAGGCTCCTTGTTGTAGTACCTTCTAATATACCATGACCTTTGGTACAATATTGTTTGTGGTGCTGTCATTAACATAGTAACCACCTAAAATAGCTTCTGTAACTTACTGCAGTATGATTGGCAGAATGAAAATATAGCAAAATCAATATATTTTATTTCTAAAAACTGAGAATTGAAGTGGCTGTATTTCAGTCAGTTATAATAGCCGATTTATGCATCAAATCTCACTGTTTTAGATAGGCTAGGACAGAAGTGGAAAATCTGATGGCCAAAATGGATGGAGAAATAAATGACTTTAGCAGCTTCTTAGCAATGAACTGAAGATTTCAAATAATGCTGGCAAATTTGAAATATATCATTTATCTGTAAGACACAAAGGAAATGTTTTTTTCTGGATTCTACATCTACACCTACACCATGACAATCCTGCTAAACAAAATGAACTGGCTATATGAGAATGATTGTACCTCTATGTATGCATGTAATCATGTTTGTGTCTGTGTAATCCTATATATAATATTTATATATATGTATATTTATATATAAATATATATGTGTGTGTGTGTGATCCTATATGTGTGTGTGTGTGTCTGTGTGTGAGAGAGAGAGAGAGAGAGAGACCCTATATGTGTGTGTCTGTCCGTGTAATCCTGTGTGTGTGTGTGTGTGTGTGTGTCTGTGTAATCTTATATGAGTGTGTGTGTGTGTGTGTGTAATCCTATATGTATGTGTGTGTGTGTCTGTGTGTGAGAGAGAGAGAGAGAGAGAGACCCTATATGTGTGTGTCTGTCCGTGTAATCCTGTGTGTGTGTGTGTGTCTGTGTAATCTTATATGAGTGTGTGTGTGTGTGTGTAATCCTATATGTATGTGTGTGTGTGTGTATATTATTCTTTGTGTTTGTATGCCTACATGGTGCCCAGACACAGGTGAGTTGCAGTTGTAGTTCTACGTGATTTTTGTTGAGTAGGAAGACACCCTTGCATTGTGAAAGATGATCAAAATATTCGCTGTTTGTTCTCTGTTATGAAAAGCTTTTATGATGAATGACAGGTTCCCACCTTGCAAATTCTTATTGTCCTTCTTCACAATCTCGAGCTGCTCAATTATCTCTTCATAGACTGTTTTAAGTTTGAAGACTTCTGTCACATAGCCCCTGCACTCCTTCTGTGAGCTGTCAAGTTCAACCTGTAATTCTTCATATTTCTGCTGCCATTCTGACATCATTTTATCAAAGGAGCGTTGCTTTTTGTCCAGAATAGCTGCAGCAGCATTTGCCTGGGAACAGTTAGAAGAGCAGACGCTTGTTACATTCTGCACAAAAATAACTTTAGAGATCAGGCCTGTATTTTGCTAGGTTTAAATCTTCTTGGGGTGCCTGTGATCACAATGGATGAAACATGAAGGGAATTGCAACTAGTTGGTTATTATTTGAGTTAGTGAGCCAGACACTGAATGTGGTACTGGTTTTAGGGTTGCCAACTCTGGTTGGGCATATTCCTGGAGGTTTCATCACAACCTGCAATTGCCCCGCAAACAGCCTTTTTATTAATTCTTCTCCAATATTTTAAAAGTAATAAACAAAAATGTAAAAGATAGGCAATTTTTTTCATGCTCCTATACTTTTTCTTGCCGGTTTCCTTGCAGCAGTGTTCCTCTGATTAATCTTTTATTCCTGGAGACTCCAGGATATATCTGGAAAGTTGGGAACCCTAACTGGTCTGTGCTTATACTGTTGGACAGAAGAAACCATTCCCATTTTCATTCCAAGTTTCTTTTTCAGTAGTGCTCTCACTATCAGTACCTTTTCCAGCTCAATGGTCAAATCTTCCACCTCTCCAGTAAGTCTCTGTTTAGATTTCTCCAGACTAGCTGCTCGGGCCTGTGCAGACTCAGCAGCTTCTTCAGCCTCCTGGAGTCTTGCAGCCAGCTTTCTCCTATAAATTAAAAAGCATCATTACAGAAGATGCATCATTCAAGGAAAGGTCAAGCAGTACGAAGGTTAAGGTGCTGGCATTACATTACTATCTGGGAGATCCATGGTATTAAGACCCCCCAAGTCTACCAAGGGCAGAATGTTACGTCAATGGGATTTTATAGTCCCGCCGAACTCAATGGACTTTTGAACGGCTTGCCACATTTTACAGCCCCGCTCCTGCTGTGGCTGGGGCCACAGAATTCTGCCCAAAGTCTCGAGTTTCATGAGTTCTGAAGTGGGCAAGAAGGGGAATACTTAAATAGGTTTGCACTTATATAGAGGCTTGCTCAACTGTAGGATGTCCCAAAGTGCTTTGCAGCCTGTGATATACTTTATAGTGTAGTCATTATTATAATGAAATCCAGCAGCCAATTTGCACACAGCAATATCCCACAAAAAGCAATGTGATAATGACCAGATAATGTGTTTTTAGGTGTCGGGGTTGAGGGATTAATATTAACCAGGGCACCAGGGAGAACTCCATTGCTCTTTATGACTGAGGTGCAAAGAAATTTTTTCACTCAAAGGATTGTGAATCTTTAGAATTCTCTACCTCAGAGTGCAAGGTACTCAGTCCATGAGTATATTCAAGACTGAGATTGTACTCAGGGAATCAAAGGATATGGGGATAGGGCTAGAAAGTGTATGTTAGTGTGGATTAATTAATGTTGAAGTTCAGTCTTGAGTGGTTTGTGGAGCCATATGGCTTACTCCCAACTTCTATTTTGTAACTGAGAACTGCCTGGTCACTCAATCGATAAAAACAGAAAATGCTGAAAATACTCAGCAGGTCAGGCAGCATCCGTGGAGAGAAAAAGTGTTAACGTTTCAGATCGATGATTGTTGCATGGTCTCTTACTTTGTCTCTTCTAGCTCTTCAGTTTTCTGAATGGCATCAGTTTCATACTTGGTCCTCCATGTTGTCACCTCACTGTTTAATTTAGAAACCAGCCGCTGTAGCTCAGCTTTGCTCTCCTGTTCTTCCTCCAATTGCTCTTTTGTTAGGTCCATGTCATGTTTAGCATTGGCTAGACCCACCATTGCTCCACTTCTGGCCTGAAATGTGACATATTGTATTAGTGTTATTATTTATCATGCTGCAAAAGAATAAAAATATACAAAGGCTTACTAGCCAAATGCAAAGTTCTAACTTATATGTGCAAACAATAAAGAGGGGATAGCTTGGTAGTGAAATTTCTTACAAGACCATTAGTTCATTTCTTGAATCTGCTATTAAATCCACCAATACTGAAGAATAAAGATCTCCTTAATTGGATGGGGATGGAGAGGTTTTGTGTGTTAGCCTAATGCTTCTTTATGTTTGCAAAATTGAATGGAGGTGGGATATATTTTAACACGTCATTGGAAATAAAAAAAGAGAGCTGTAAAATGGGCTGCAGATTCCAGTATTCACCTATTTACACTATCACACAGAGTCAAGATCTACCCCAGAGAGTGATGCTGTGTAGAGTTAGCTAGGTCACTTTTAATTCAGTTCTCAATGGATATAGATGAGGACAAAAGTAAATCTTTCAAATAAAATCTGAAAATGTTGTTACTTAGATTGGTAATGTCATAAATCCTGTAGATGTAATGACTTATCTCTGGTAACTTTTACATTATACTTAAAAATCAAGGCTTTTAGTTATCTTTTTTGGTTGCAGTTATATAAGAGAATATCTCACCTTTGTCTCCTCTTCCAGTTGCCTCTTCAGGTCTTCAACCTGAGAAGACAGACTAGTTTTGATCCTGATCAGCTGGTTCAGTTTACTTTGGGCCTCCTCAAATGCACGACTCAACTCACTATTCTCAGCTGGTCAAGAGAAAATTCAAGAAGAATGGTTAGTCAGGAAATTGGAGCTTTTCTCAAGCTTGTTTACCTCATTGTATCTTCACTGAGGCCTTCTACTTTCATGTAAAATGAGAAGTTACTATTGGCAATGTCTGCAGTGTAATGTACAATCCTTTCTCATGAGATTTCTCTGTTCATTATTTTAATGGAGGTGTCAACCTGTTTAAAATAAACAGTTTAATCCTCCCATCCACATAGGGAACAAAGGAAGATTGCACAAACATTTTAAGTGCTGCTTAGGGGTAGTTTTGAGTCTGTGCTCTTCTGTGGCCAGGAAAATTTGGCAAACGACTCACAGAATCCAGCATATCTTGCGATGTCAATGCTGCTGAGAACTCAGCAGTAAGAAGCTCACTTGTTTCATGAAAATCACAGGAAAAGGAGACACAGTCCATTCACCAGATTGGAAATTAGCCCAGGACAAAACAGAGGTAAAAAATATAGGAAACTAAGCTATAAAAAATAAAATTATAAGTAGATTAAAATCAAAGAGCTGGAGAATTTACCAGGTCCAATCTGAAAAGAATGGTTTTCAGGCTGAACTCCATTTTTTAAAAGATATTATTCACATTTTCTGATTGATTTTACTTTAAGGGCAGCGACTTCAGATCAATGTGTTATGGCTAGTTAGAAAATCTTGGCTTGTAACAGATACTTCTACTTTATCATATGCAAAAAAACAACAGTTTAGAATCTAAACATGCTATATAATACCTGACAACCTGGTCTTCACAGTGTTAACTTCAGTCATATTCCTTTCTATTTCGGTATACCTGGCATTGGCCTCTGTTAAGTTGTCTTCCAACTTACGAACATGCATTTCAGCATTCAACTACACACAAAAAAAAAATACTTATTTAATCACTGAAAGCATGCACAGACTATGTTTTCCTCCCATTGACTTGGATCTACCCCACCTAGTTCCTTCTACTAACAATGCAATCTGGTCTCCTAGTAAAGTGTGTGAACTGTGGTTCAGTTGGTAGCACACTTGCCTCTTGAATCACAAGTTTCAGGGATCAAGTCCCACTCCAGTGCTTCAGCACAGAAATCAAGGCTGACATGAGGGAACACTGCACTCTCTGAGGTGCTGCCTCTTGGTTGAGATGTTAAACTGAGGCCCCACTGTCTGATCAGGTGGGTGTAAGAGATCCCATGGCACTATTTCATGGAAGAGTGGCAGTGTGGTCCTGGCCAATATTTATCCCTCAACCAGCAACACAAAAACAGATTATCACATTGCTGTTAGTGTGAACTTGCTGAGTGCAAATTAGCTGCCACATTCCCTCCATCACAATAGTAACACTTCATTGGCTGTAAAGTGCTTTGAGATGTCTGGTGTTTGTGAAAAGCGCTATATAAGTATGAGCTTTTTCTTTTAAAGATTCAGTAGAAGTGCAGCATTGACTACTGGTTATTTATAATGATGCCTTCCAGTTTGAGGGGCAATTTTCAATGGACATACATTGCAACTTTCCTACATTACGACAATGACTACACTTTAAAAACTAAAGTACTTAAGTAAAGCACTTTTTTTTCTTTTCATGGGATGTGGGCATCACTGGCAAAGCCAGCATTTTTTGCCCATCCCCAGCTGCACTTGAACAGAACATTTCAGAGGGCAATTAAGAGTCAACCACATTGCTGTGGGGCTGAACTCCATTTTTTTAAAGATATTATTCACATTTTCTGATTGATTTTACTTTAAGGGCAGCGATTTCAGATCAATGTGTTATGGCTAGACCAGGTAAGGATGGCAGATTTCCTTCCCTAAAGGACATTAGTGAACCAGATTGTCCTTTACAACAATCAATGATAGTTCCTCATGGTCACCATGGGCAGAATCTTCTGGTCGGCGGACGGGCATCCCTACGTCACCGTGCGTCATTCGATCGTCAGTTCAGCAGGCGCACACTGTCACGAGGGGACATGTCTGAATAATTTTTAAAATTCTTTTTAAAAAGTTTTCAAAATCACATTCTGCGTTATTTCCCGCGCATGAGCAGTTCCAGGTGCGCATCACATAAAATGGTGGCGCGCAGCTGACTCTGCGCCCACCTCCGACCAACCCACCCGACGGGGAGAAAATTCCCCCCCCCCAATTACTGAGCTTTATATTCCAGATTTATGAATTGAATTTATATTCCACCAGCTGCCATGGTGGGATTTGAACCACATCATTAACCTAGGTCTCTGGATTACTAGTCCAGTGATATTACCACAATGCCACCATCTCCCCAACAATCCTGAGGTTGTGGATGGCACAATATAAATGGAACTTCTTTTGCTCGGAACTCTGCCATGATGTTTAATTAGTACTGATTGATGCAGGCAAGTGTTTGGATCCCAGCCTCATGGATTTGCCAATATTAGTACTGAATATATAGAATTTTTATGATCCCCACATTTATATCTTTGCTTTTGTCACAAACAGATCTGCCGCTTCTTTCAAGTTTCCAAATCAACTGAAGGCTCTATCATCTCAGCTTCTTCTCTACATCCCATTTAAACACCCTTAAAACGACAGCTAACTCTGTATGTTCTGACAGTGAACAGATACCTTTCAACAGATGAGGATTCAGCAAATCTAACCCTAGCCCCTAGCACAAAGGACTCCCAGATGAAGTGTAGCCAAGTTTGATGCAGAGTAAAGTTCTCTCTGGAGTCTAGACTGTGCCGATAATATGTGTCAGCTCCAATTAAGTGAGAACAATCCCAGTGCTCCAGTATGATATTTCAACATTTTCCACTCAATACTGCTGGGAACTTCTCGGAACTTGATTGATCATTTAGTACTACATGCCAAGTCAGAGGCAGCTTGGCGCTGTGGACCTTGGAACATGTCAGAGAATACTGTTACTGTACATTCCAACTGCATGCACTATCCTTACAGCCAGAAGACAGACTGGGACATTCATCTTGCCAGTTTGGGTCAGAATTCGTTTTTGTTGTCCTTGTTCCATTACCTTGGATTTCTGCAGGGTCTCTGAGTTGCTGCTGAGGTCATCAATCTCCGCTTTCATGACGTGCTTGTCCTTCTCAAGTTTGGACTTGACCCTCTGCAAGCTCTCAATCTGCTCTGTCAGCTCAGCCAAGGAGTCAGTGTGCTTCTTTCTCAGAGCGGAGGCCGTGGCTTCAGCCTGCAGGGCAGATTCTTCCAGTTCTCGTCGCAGTTTCAGAAGTTCTCCTTCACGCTTCCTGTTCAGCTCAATCTATAGACATGGAAAGGATAATGATTTCTTACAGATTTTGCATCCACAACTTCAATCTCATTGTTAAAGACAAATGAATTTCATTGGATTTTGTTCTGCTGATTTGCTAAATATGAACAAAAAAGCTTTGTATTTATCAGGGGTTTTGCTTTGCCATAAATTATTAGGAAAATTTGAATTGTAAGAACCCATAAATTACACTAAGTCTTACTGCCTAGATTAGTTAGGACACACATTAAATGACAGAAAATGTACTTACATGGAATCATTCAGTCCATCATGCACGTTGCAGCTCTTTGAATTAGCTTTCCAGTTAGTCCCATTCACCTGCTCTTTCCTCATAGTCCTCAATTTTTTTTTATTTTTCCAATATTTATCCAATTCCCTTTTGAAAGCTATTATTGTAGCTCTTTCTGCCACCCTTTCAGGCAATGTATTCCAAATCACAATAACTCATTGTGTAAAAAAAAACTTCTATATATTCCGGTATGGCAAAAGAACCAGAGGGGAAATGGAGAAGAGATTTAGTGTTAAAAAATTGTTGCTTGAAAGTGAAATTACCTGAGAGACTGTGGCACCTCCAGCTTCCTCCAGTCTGTCACTAAGTTCCTCCAGATCACGGGAATATTCAGCTCGCTGCTTTTCAACCTACATCGATTGGAGGTATAGTTTTATTAGTATAAGTGCCCTTTGGAACCAAGTTATCCTACTCACAACAACAGTCACATTTACTTTGTGCGTTTATCATAGTAAAAACGTTCCGAGGTGCTTCATGGAGGTGTTATCAAACAGAGTTTGACAAGTGGGAAAATTAGGTAGGCTTTAAGAAACAACTTAAAGGAAGGGAGCATGACAGAGAGGTGGGGAGATTTAGGGAGGGAATTCCAGAGTTTAGGGCTTAGGCAGTTAAAGGCACGGCAGTTAAAATTACGGAAGTGCAAGAATCCAGAATTGGTGGAAAGCAGAGATCTCAGTGGGTTGCATGGCTGGAGGAAAATACAGAGTGGGGAGGGATGAAACCCAGGAGTGATTTGGAAACAAGGCTGAGAATTTTAAAATTGAGGCATTGCCAAATTAGAATCTGATTTCAATTGTTAATGATGGGTGTCGTGCACTTGTTTATGGACCATTGAGGCACAGTGAACATAAAACATTAGAGTTACAATAAATTCACATTTCAGTCACCATTCTTAATGTGTTACATAAACAGCTTTGATTGTTCTGAGTGATTATCTTAGAGTTTCTTCCACCACAATGTAGTGGCAGAGGAGGCTTAGATGGTGAAATACATCTGATGATTGAATGCAAGTGTAAATCTGTGGGCACCAATTGTGGAATTTGCTAACTGCTCCAAAGACTTGGGCGGGGGGAAATGGACTTTATCTTCAACGTGTAGTGTTTGTTTTGAATGATTCTTAATAGCTTCAGTGAGAAATAGTATTGGGTTTTATATTCTGGATTAGTTGAATGGTTCCTGCAGTATTTGTCTTTGTTCCTCTCTTCTGGCTGATGTACAATTTGTTGGTTTAATTCAAAGCTTCAAATCAATACTTCCACTTTTTTACATTT
The DNA here is from genome assembly GCF_964194155.1 of Cetorhinus maximus. Classification (NCBI taxonomy): domain Eukaryota; kingdom Metazoa; phylum Chordata; class Chondrichthyes; order Lamniformes; family Cetorhinidae; genus Cetorhinus; species Cetorhinus maximus. The sequence goes on along the minus strand of NC_135893.1, from coordinate 71,195,971 downwards.
TTGGAAATCAGTCAGCTTATGCTCTTTGTGAGTCACCTTCATATTCATATTCATTGGCATTAATCTTCTTTGATCTACTTTACAGTATAACCTCAGTTGGATGGATTCTGTTTCTCTGATAAGCCCATGGACCTTTATGTATTTCTGCCTTCATAGATTCCAATCTTTATATCATCCTAGTCTTTGTCACATATTTGATTGACTCATCTTAATTTAGCCTCTTTTGACTTCCTCTATTTATTTACCCCTTACTTCCAATTCCTTTTGTACAGATGCTGTGTCATTTTCTCTTATTACTCTGTTTATTTGAGAATACCAACTGAAACCAAGGGCAGAACTTTCCAGACTCAGCAATGTTTTGGCCATCAGATTTGGGTCTTGTCCCTGTTTGCAGCAACAGGAATTCCTTCTGGTTTAAACTTCAAGTGGCCCACTTGGGAGTTTGTTTCCAGGATCAACGTCCAAACAGGGACAGCAGTTGGGCTTAGGAGGGGGGAGGTCAGTTTAGTGCGCCCCATTGCGATGGCAGTGTTCATGGTATCTGCAGTGAAAGTGCTACAAAGAGGAATATTGGGAAGGAGGAACACAAGGGAGATGCAATTAGTCTGATGGGAATGGCTGCCACTGCATCACCTCCAGCACCATCGGAGACACCAATCCTCAAGGATTTCTCACACAATGGAAAGCTTCTACCAGCTGAGGATCTCAGCTTTGCCATTTTTTGCTGTTTAAGGTTAGGAAGCCTTGATCCCCAACGTTGTCTGCTGACCCCACGTGACAGTTTTCCACTTGGCTCTCCAAGATTTTAGCTATGACATAAATCCAGAGGGGTCATTAAGTATCCCTTATGCATGGACAATAAAGAAAATAATGACACTTTGCGAAAGGTGCTTATGTTTTAACTACAGGTTACCATGGATATTACAGGCTGAGTGCCTCCAGCAAAAGGCATTCTGCATAAATTACATATTTGATTTTGTTTTACACACCTTTGCTCTCATGGCCCGTTCTCCTTCGAGTTCCTCTTCCAGTTCTTCAATTCGAGACTGGAAATACAAATTCTTGTGTTACCATTTAAAATCTCTCATTCCAGTTGCTAAACATTACAACATTACAAAAATGTTTTGCATCAGAACTCTTTAAATACATATTTAATCAGGGTAAGTCAACACAAAATGACAAAATTCAAAGAGCCTTTCATTTTGAAATCATGTCACTGTCAAGGTGAACATATAAAATACTAACGTGCAGAAAATAAAGTGACTTTGTTGGACTCAGTGGTCACATTCACAAACTGTATTCAAGGCCATAAAGTAACAGGAAAGGGAAACATAACTGCAAATGAGCTACTTCTAAATATTTCTCCAAAGGGATTGGTATCAAAAGCATATCAAAATTATACTTGCATTAAGCAGTTACATTGCAGATAATTATAAATGTGGGATCAAAATGATTGTTGTGATTAGGCTTATATTTAGTTTGTTGTTATTTGCATTCGACTGACATCTGAGAGACTATATCAACCGATGAATATTGGACAGATGTAAAACCAGTGTTCCTTTAAATCCAGTGAGTGAGTTTAAATTATGCCTCCTCCATCCCATTCCTGCTTTGAGTTAATCAGTCAATTTTATAAAAGTCCTTCAAGTTCAAACTTCTAAAAGTTTCTTTCCAATGAATATTGCCATAAATAAGAACATGCTTTGATTGAATTTGAGCCTTTAGTCCTTTCTCTACCTGATGCTCTTTAAGTTTCCTGTGCAGCGTGGAATTCAGTGACTGCTCATCTTCCCACTTGGAGTTCAGGGAATTAATCTCCATGTCTCTCCTGCAAAAATTAAAAGAGGTGTAAAGTTGCAATAGAGATTGCTACAGATTTAATAGTGTCAGGGGTTCAGATCAAAGGCTTAGGCAGGTTCTTTAAGGAAGTTATGATACCCTGATTGTATTCACATCGCAACTGTAAATTCATGAATTAAGTTGTTTAGAACCATAGACCAGGGCTTTCCCTTTTGACAATTCTGCCGTTCTTTAATGCTGCTGACTGTGCCAGACTAGTAACCTCATAGCAATTGTTAAAAGCCGTAAATAATACTTCTGTATAAGATCAGCAAATGATTTATAACACATTATTTTAAAACTTTGGTGCTCCCTATTCATGTTTGTAAGAATTCATTTTTCCTTGTTATTAACTTCCAGAGAAGCACATTTTGTACTACTACTGCATTATCATTCTGATCATATGTTCATCCATATCGAGTGTGATGAGTTTACTATTGTATCTAATCCACTATTAAAAAGCAGCTCTTATTAAGAAAGTTACATTACAATGACATCAGCTACCACAATGCAAACTGCATAGTTAAATGGTTACAGTGACAAATGGAAAAGTTCACAGCTGAGGTTGTGGAAATGTTTGTTAACAACTCTTAATTGTCCCTTTATAATAGTGCATTTGTAACAAACTGAACAACTTGAAAAAAAGCTTCAGAACTTATCCAGCACAGTCAGACTTTGCTTGCCTAATAACCTCATGTTAAATAGGATGCATTTATTATAGTGGAAAGGTCATCGACCTGAAACATTAATTATGTTTCTTTCTCCACAGATGCGACTTTATCTGAAGAGATTTCCAGCATTTTCTGCTTATATTTCAGATTTCCAGCATCCACAGTATTTTGCTTTTGTTGCAAATAATGTCTGTGTACCGTAACATATATAGGAAATAGAAAAGTCCTGAAATTACACAATACAAATATTATTAAAGGAACGATGAATATGTTCACATAATGTATTTCCAAGGGTTACAAATATGCCTGGCACCAAGAGAAAAGGTCAGTGTCAGAATTCCTCATTCAGACTGAGGTCCAAGGAAGAGATTTCTCTAATTTGTCACTTCAAAATGATCAACACCTTTATACTTACAGAAAATGTTTCTGCAACAACTTGCATTTATATAGTGCCATTAATGTAGCAAAAAAATTCCCAATACACTTAACAAGAGCATTGTCAATAAAAGCCTGATACCGAGCCACAGCAGCAGCTATCACGGTATATAGATGTATGCACTGATAGAAAGCTGAAAAGTAAACCACTTACTTCTTGAGAATTTCCTCCAGGTCAATCTTTGCTCTTTCCATCTCATTCAAATTGTCAATTGTCATCTTCAGGTCGCCCTCAGCCTTTCGCCGAGCTTTCTCTACCTCAATCCTGATCTTCTTCTCCTGGCTCCAGTTATCTTCCAGCTGTTTAAATAATGGTCAAGTGTTTGACTGTAATCATTTGCACAGTTGATTAAGTGGAAAGAATCCCATCTCCCAGGGACAGTTCTACCTCTCTGATTCTCATTAATGAGCCAGGGCTGCTGGTCTAACAACAACAGTGCTGTGGAGTATTGGAAAGCCGTCTGTTTTAGGTACAGAATGCTCCCCAGAAGACTGATTTGATTCTAGATTTTCATCAGTTGGCAATCATTTCAAAGTCATCACAAACCCAAAGAAACCCCAGTGCCCTTCCTCAAGGAAGTTACTATGCTGTTTGTCAAAGTCCAGGATTTCCAAAGTGCTTCCCATGAGCCATGCATCATTGACCTTTAGATATCCAATCGACGACACCTGAGAAATTCCATTCTATTCTCATTTATATTTCAGATTTACCCTGTTTTAATGTTGTGGATCAGTAAAACTATTTATTAATTCCACTGTTGCCTCATTGATGGATAAATCCTAAATCAGGACACTCAGATATGTATATTTCCACGAAAATGGGAACGTGCACTTAAACTTTATGTACTACCTTTAAGGACCCGTAGCATGTACGCATGTGGCCAATGAAGACAAAAAGCTTGGACAACCATGGTCTGAGGTAACATATTTTTCAAATAACCTAACTACTTACCTCTTGGATCTGAGAGTTAAGTTTTGCATTGGTCTTGGTGAGGTGATTGACTTTATCTTCCTCGGACTGAAGATCATCCAGTGTTTTCTGGAATAATAGTACAGGACAAAAATATTATTTGATTGAGGGATGATTCCAGTCACTTTTGTTTTTATAAGAACTGTAAGAACAGACTTTGCTATGTTTTTTCCCCCTTTTTCATGGGATGTGGGTGTCGCTAGGCCAGCATTTATTGCCCATCCCTAATTGCCCTTGAGAAGATAGTGATGAGCTGCCTTCTTGAACCGCTGCAGTCCATGTGGTGTAGGTACACCCACGTACTGTGAGTAAATAATCATCTTGTCACGGTGTGCTGTTTATTTTCCTTGCAAATATTTACCAAACATAATCAAACAATAAGCACTAATGATGGTACTTTGTAAGCACCAGCATTCAGTAGGTTTAATTATGAAGGAATTCCTGTAGCATTACTTTTGTGAAAAGTATTGCCAGTTGCTACAACCATCTAAGCAACCATGTGTAAACATTATGGATATTCTTATAGAGTGAACACCATCAGATAGAAGTAGCTTTAATTCCATCAGTTTAGCAGTGATTTAAATCCTGACGCCAGAGGATTCAACTTCATCTTCACAGATAACATCTTCACAGACTGTGTACTCAATGTACAGGTGTTATTTAGCTCAATTTTATATTTTTTATGAAATTGCCAAACTGTACTTAGCCACAATCTCACTGAGTAATAGAGCAGCATTAATGATAGGAAATTTGGAAATAGTTAATGGAACTGGTAGTGCAGTGGCTCTGTACCAACCTGGTGAAGTTCATCCAAGGCTCTTTTCTCCTTTTGCAGCTTGGCAACGGAATCATCTCGCTGATTGAGGTCATGAGTCAGGGAGCGGACCTTGTTATCCAGAGCCTAGTGGAATTGAATAAAATAGGTCATGACTGGAAGGTAACTCTAAACTATATCTAATAAAGTGTGTGTATATATGTGTGTATGTATGTATTTGTACGTGTATGCGAGTGCACACACAAGCTGTTGTTTGAGACTGAGGAGTTTCCTTCACTGGTGGGGAAGTTCGATAGAATGTTTTTTTTTGGTTGCCCAAGAAGTATGAGACACACATGGTAATTTCTAAATTCTCAATTGACCTCAGTGGGGTCAGAGTTGAGCACATTATCAACTCTGCTTTACTGCAGGGTGTATGCGAGCAGTTCTTCTGAGACTTCTCCATCCCTCATACTGTTTGAATCTGATAAACCAGTGGAGATCGTTGATAAGGAGTTGTTTTGTTTCCTTCTGCTTGTATCAGGTTACTTTCAATGGTCTCTTTTCTATTCCCCTGTGCCAGGTATCTAACTGCTTTATCTCTTGCCCCAGCTGTCTATCTCTCTCTGCATTTAGAAGCAGCGATGCCACTCATTGAGACAAAGGTTGTGTAGTGTCCTGAAAGATTGCCTTGAGGCTGTTGGGTGGTGTGGGGTCCCTGGTTTTCAACTGTCCAGTGTCCGAATACTGCCTGTAGGATGAATAGAATTCCACGTTACTGATGAGGACTTCTTACGTAAAACAGGGGGATAGTTTTCATCTTGTTACTGCCCAAACTTGGGACCTCCAGGGGAAATCAGTTCTGGTGGATTCCTACCTGCTAAGAACCCTGCTGAGCCTTGGGATTGGGCTGGTGTCTCAAGCTCCAGCAGGAAGCAGCTCAGAATTAGCCTAGGCAGAAAGGAGTGGGGAAAGGATCCACATCCTTCACAGGTCCACAGATATGCTGGATATCAGTGAGACCTGGGGGTGGGTTGTGGGGGGAAATAAGGTCTTGAACGGACCTGCAGGTAGGAAGGCATTTATAAGTCTCCAGGCTTAAGTGTAACTGCATTAGACCTTCTTATAGCTTTGCTTTGTTTATCACAAGGGAAATAATCAGGCTGGTAAATTTTCACAGTACCTGCTTTTCTTTCTCAGTTTTTACAAGTGTTGACTCCAGACCCTCGAGATCCAGTTTCAGGTCAGACAATTCTGCCTCCAGCTTTCTCTTGTGACTTGAGAGGCTTACGTTGGAGTTCTCCTCCTCCTCGAGCCGTTCCTTCATATCTGAGATCTGATTTTCATATTCCAACTTTGTCCTCATCAGCTGAGTAAGACGTTCCTCTAGATCAGTGATATTCTCTTGTTCCTGTGGAAGAGGAAAAGGGAAGTACAGGTGATTCCCTGGTGATGATGTGAAAATAATTTGTCGCAAGGTGATAATGTCATAGAATCACACAGTCATTCAGCCCATTGTGCCTCTGCTGGCTCATTGAAAGAGCTATTCAGTTAGACCCATACCCCGGTTTCTTCCCTGGAGCCTGCAATTTGTTTTCATTTTCAAGTATTAATTAAATCCTTTTTGGAAGCTACTATTGAATCTGTTTCTACTATTTTTTCAGGCAGTGCATTCTTGATCATAGCAACTTGCTGAGTAAAACAAAATTCTCCCCAACTCCTTCATCATAATGCCTTTTAATAATGAATATGCTGACATATGTCACAGCATGGGTAGGAGCTTTCATTAAGAAGTAGGAGAAACTCGTGTGCAATTGTACTCAATGCAGTGCAGAATTCTTGGTTTGACCTTTCAATGTCAGTGTCAGTGCAATTTTGAATATTTGTTAATATTATCTAGTACAATCACTGCTTTATGAATTAAAGGTGCGGGCATTATATGATCAGAATTCCTGTATTTTATGTGCTTTATATATAAAAGTAAAACATAATTGCATGTAGGTGAGGATGACTGAACAAAACTGTTTGCTTGATCAATCCTGGCTCAGTGGCTACCATTCTTGCCTTTGAGTCAGAAGATTGTGGTTCTAGTCTCACTCCAGAGTCCAGAACACAAATCTAGGCTGATACTCCAGAGCAGTACTGAGGGAGTGCTGTACTTTCAGAGATGCTGTGTTTCAATTAAGGCAAATGCCACAACAAAGTCAATCACTACGCATGTACTAAAGTAGAATTGGTTAAATTCGTTCTGAGTAATTTTGTGAATGTTATGTCAACATGACTATGACCTAGTTTATTGCTAGCTAGTTACAGATTACTTACAGCCTGGACTTGCAGTAAGAGATCATTCTTTTCCTGTGAAAGAGTTGCTGTCTTCTCCTCGAGTTCCTTGAGGCGGTTAAGGAGATCATTGGTCTGTGCCAACGCAGCCCTTAGTTCCTCCTCTTTCTGTTTTATCTCATCTTCCTGACGGGCCACATTCAACAGAGGCTTAACCTACAAATAACAGGATAGAATCAGTTTGGTATCTAAAGACATAGCTTACATTTACCTCAGGACAGACAATAAAAATAAAAACAGGAAATGCTGGAAATAGTCAGCAAGTCTGGCAAGCACCTGTGGAGAGGGAAACGGCGTTAAGGTGTCAGGCCATGACCTTTCATCAGGTTCTCTCTCCACAGATGCTACAAGATCTGCTGAGTATTGCCAGTTTTTTCTGTTTTAATTTCTGCATTTATATCACATTTTTAATTGAGTAGAGAGTCCTGAAACAGACAATAAGAACAACTTGTATTTAAACAACTCCTTTAACATAATAGAAAGTCACAAGGAGCTTTGCTTCGCTAAGTGTTATCAAACAAAATTTGACCCCAAGCCACATAAAGAGATATTAAGACAGGCGGCAGTTATATTCTTTGTTCCTCCAGTGTGTGATTGATACAGGAGTCACAGAAATGTAAACAATATGCAACAAATACATGGGTTCTTTATTGTAACTTGAAGTGAAGCATATATATGCCTCGCCGAGGCTGAGCGTCAACTCGCAGACATTTCCTCCTACCTCCCCTGGACCATGACCCCGCCACTGAACATCAAGCCATTGTTTCCAGGACTGTCACTGACCTCATCTCCTCTGGAGATCTTCCCTCTACAGCTTCCAACCTCATAGTCTCCCAGCCTTGGACGGCCCGTTTCTACCTCCTCCCCAAAATCCACAAACAGAACTGTCCTGGCAGACCCCACGGAACTCATTTCTTGCTATCTTGACTCCATTCTCTTTCCCCTTGTCCAGTCTCTTCATACCTACATCCGTGATTCCTCTGACACCCTACATCATATCAACAATTTCCAGTTCCCTGGCCCCAACCGCTTCCTCTTCACCATGGACGTCCAATCCCTCTACAGCTCCACCCCCCACCGGGATGGTCTGAGGGCTCTCCGCTTCTTCCTCGAACAGAGGCCCGAACAATCCCCATCCACCACTACTCTCCTCTGTCTGGCTGAACTTGTTCTCTCACTGAACTCCTTAAACTCGTCTCACTTCCTCCAAATAAAAGGTGTGGCTATGGGGACCCGCATGGGCCCCAGTTATGCCTGTTGCTTTATGGGGTATGTGGAACATTCCTTGTTCCAGTCCTACTCCGGCTCCCTCCCACAACTCTTTCTCCGGTACATCGATGATTACTTCGGTGCTGCTTCATGCTCTCGTCTGGACCTGGAAAAATGTATTAATTTTGCTTCCAATTTCCACTCCTCCAACATTTTCACATGGTCCATCTCTGACACTTCCCTTCCCTTCCTTGACCTCTCTGTCTCTATTTCTGGTGATAGACAGTCCCACCAATATTCATTACAAGCCTACCGACTCCCACAGCTACCTCGACTACAGCTCCTCACATCCTGCTTCCTGTAAGGGCTCCATCCCATTCTCTCAGTTCCTTTGCCTCCATTGCATCTGTTCTGATGATGCCACTTTCAAAAACAGTTCCTCTGACATGTCTTCCTTCTTCCTTAACCGAGGTTTTCCACCCACAGTGGTTGACAGGGCCCTCAACCGTGTCTGGCCCATCTCCCGCGCATTCACCCTCACACCTTCCTCTCCCTCCCAGAACCATGATAAGGTCCCCCTTGTCTTCACTTATCACCTTACCAGCCTCCGCATTCATAAGGATCATCCATCACCATTTCTGCCAACTCCAGCATGATGCCACCGCCAAACACACCTTCCCTTCACCCCCCTGGCGTCATTCCACAGGGATCGTTCCCTCTGGGACACCCTGGTCCACTCCTCCATCACCCCCTACACCTCAACTCCCTCCCATGGCAACTTCCCATGCAACCACAGAAGGTGCAACACCTGCCCCTTTACTTCCCACCTCCTCACCATCCAAGGGCCCAAACGTTCCTTTCAAGTGAAGCAACACTTCACTTCCACTTCCCTCAATTTAGCCTACTGCATTCGCTGCTCCCAATGCAGTCTCCTCTACATTGGAGAGACCAAACGCAGTCTAGGTGACCACTTTGCAGAACACCTTCGGTCTGTCCGCAAGCATGACCCAGACCTCCCTGTCGCTTGCCATTTCAACACACCACCCTGCTCCCATGCCCACATGACCATCCTTGGCCTGCTGCAATGTTCCATTGAAGCTCAATGCAAACTAGAGGAACAGCACCTCATCTTCCGACTAGGCACTTTACAGCCTGCCGGACTTAACATTGAGCTCAACAACTTCAGATCATGAACTCTCTCCTCCGTCCCCATCCCCTTTCTGATCCCCTATTTTCTAATTATTTATATTTTTTAAATATATTTTTTAATATATTTTTCATTTCCCACCTATTTCCATTATTTTTAAATGCATTCCCATCCATTGTTTCATCTTCACCTTTTAGGCTATTTCGATCCCTTCCCCCCATCCCACCCCCACTAGGGCTATCTGTCACTTGCTCGTACTGCTTTCTACCCTTAATGTCACCATTAGCACATTTCTTAGCGAATATCACCACCATCAACACCCCTTTGTCCTTTTGTTTATGACACCTTTGGCAATCTCTTCTTTACCTCCACTTATCACTGGCCCTCTATCCAGCTCTACCTGTCCCACCCCCCTCAACCAGTTTATATTTCACTTCATTTCTATTTTTCCTCAGTTCTGATGAAGATGAAGGACTCAAAACGTTAACTGTATTCCTCTCCGCAGATGTTGTCAGACCCGCTGAGTTTTCCAGCTATTTTTATTTTTGTTTCAACAGTATTTAATTGGCTGTGAAGTGCTTTGAGATGTCCTGAGCTCAGAAAACTGTTATATAAACAGAAGTCATTATTTTTCATTACTATCAGCCACGGGTTTTGGACACAACTTTTTCCACAGATCTTTTTTAGAAAGGTCAAAGTAATTGCTGTATAACAAAGTTAGAGGCAGCAGGGCAAGTATATGTAAAATAGGAAGAAAGATCACCACCCTTGTAATGATGTGAAGATTTTTGATATTTACTCTACTCTCTATGGAAGTCATGCTTTGAGATGTCCCGAGACTGAGAGAGGTTTCTTTTAAATTGCGGTTAATTTGTTCATTGCACTTTAAGCTAGACAGTGCCACTTTTCAATAACAAGGAGGGACTTGCATTTTGAAGTGCTTTTCATGACCACCGGTTGTCCCCAAGCACTTTACAGCCAATGAAGTACTGTTAAAGTCGAGTCACTGTTATAACATAAGAAACATGGCAGCCAATTTCTGCACAGCAAATTCTGACAAATAGCAATGTGATAATGAGCAGATCATCTGTTTTAGTGATGTTGGTGACATCTTGCAACAAGGTCTGATGTCATGTAATTTTTTAAGTTCCAAAACATTGCAACATCCTGTGCTGCGAGCTTCAATAGAATTCACAGGAAATATGAATAACATACCCTAGGGACACTTTGCCTGTCTTGAATTCATTTACTCTGAATATGGTGAATTGTTTGTAGAAGTCCCTCAATTAGATAGTTTTATGTAGAATTCCACAGAATTCCACAGCACAGAAACAGGTCATTCAGCACAACTGGTCTATACTGGCATTTTTTGCCACCAGCCTCCTCCCACCCCTCTTAATATAACCTTATCAGTATAACTGTCTATTCCTTTTTCCCTCACAGGCTTATCAAGCTTCATCCTGAAATGTATCTATGCTATTCATCTCAGCCATTTTTTGTGGTGGTGGGTTCCACGTTCTTGTGGTCATTATGCAGGTGACAAAAAGCGTTTCACCCCAGAAGGCATCAGAACCCAAACTGATCCCACTCTCATCCAACGACAACCCACGTGCACTTCCAGCAAGAGCAATCAGTGAGTGTTCAGGAGCAGTGACCTGTATCCCTATCCTCAACCTGAGGCATCCAGACAAATGTCAGCGTCCTTTCTCCCTCTGCCTGTGGTAAAGTAAGCTCACACACGCTGGGAAATCAAATGTCGGCTAGGATCTTCCAGTCCTGCCCGCTGTGGGACCAGAAATTCACACCCAAAGTCAATGGGACTTTGGCTGGTACATCAAACTTCCCATCCTGCCCACGCTGATTCCCGGGACCGGAAAACCCCAGCCCCTAACATCTCAGGATAAGAACATCAGAAGTTATCCTTTGCATGATATTATCAGGCCATCAAAAAAACACTCATTGTAATAAATACCTTAGTGTAAAGCTTCCACCAGCCCCAGTAGCGTAGTTGCAGGAATTTGCGGACATTGCGCTGAATAACTATTAGTGCCATTCTGGAAAGAAAATAGTGTAAGAAAGGTACATCTTAGCAGCAGATAAGAAACAGCCTCCTCTTTACTAATTTCAATATCACCTTCCCATTAGTTTTTATTCAGTCATTACATGACAATCTTTCACACATCAATCATTCGTGTGCCCCCCAAAATGTGCAAATGACTCAGGTGTTTGGGTCTTAGGGAGGGTTCGGGAGGCTGGGTTGAAGTTGCTTTCTGCTCTTGTTTTGCCCCCAAGAGGCTGGCCAGGAATTTCCAAACTAAGTTGTGGATTGTTTTATAGACTGTAGGTATGTGTATAATTTGAATTACGTGATTGTGTGGTTTGTACAAAATAAACCTCAAATATATATACGCATGCAGTGTTAAGTGTGGTGTGCTTGGAGAGGAAAAAGGTGCCTTTAGAACAATGGTTCTTAATACTTTCCACCACTGGGGCTTTCCTCATCTCATGTCTGGGTCTACTGTAGACTAATTAATACAGATTGATTGCTATGATTAACTAACAGCCTCATTATCATTGTATTGTGTGACTACCAGGATGGTAGAAGGTGAATTAAATGGTCCTTGGCCTTTTTTTTTTTCTCACAATGCCCATGTGCCTATATATGATTTCATGAAAAATATTCCTTCAAGATTATGCACAATATATCATAATTGTAGGATTCATGCGTAAAGTTTTACTGATTGTGGAGTCTCACCTTCTCTCCAGCATCTTTTTGAATTCTATACGCATCAGCAGCCCACGGGAACGAGACTGAATCATTGTCATAATCTTTGCCAGTCGCTCATCACGGAAATCCTCTAGTTTAGCCAGAACACCAGCCCGGAAGAACACCTGTGAAGTACACACAACACGTATGAACTGTATAACAAATGCTAATGGGAGATTTGGCCACATCTACATCTAACATTGATAAACTATCAGCGTCCCAACCCAGTAGTAAACACAAAGGATCGGTGCAATCATGACTAAAAGAAATATATTTTAAATTTCTGAAAATTTACACATCTTTCTCTTTTTAATTTCTGATGCAAACCTGGAGTAAATCCAGAATTGGTTTGGCACAAAGGAATACAGGAACAGAAGAATATCATTCAACCCCTCAGGCCTGTTCCTCCATTCAATTCTATCATTATTAATCTGTATTTGAACTTCATTTGCCAACCTTGGTTTCCTTACCGAACAATATTTTCTCACCTCAGTTTTGAAATTTTCAATTGACCCAGCTTCAAACAGCTTTTTTTGGGGAGTGATTTCTATATTTCCACTAACCTTTGCATGAATAAGTGTTTCCTGATATCACCTATGAACCCTTGGTTCAACCAAGCTCTAATTTTAAGATTATGCCGCCTTGTAATTTGGACTACTCCAGCAAAGGAAATAGTTTCTCTCTGTCCACTCTGTCAATTCTTTCAATCATCTCCAATTTATGACTGGGATTGAAACATTCTGACCTGGAGTTTCGCAACTAAGGAGTGCCTCTTCACCATTGCAGAGGAGGAAAATTGTGGAGGAGGTCGACATCCAGAAGTCCCACCCCTGAACATGGCACCTACCATTTTTGCAGGAATGGGGCAGCTGTGTGCACGTGCTTTTTGCGGAGGCAGCTGTCTGTGTTAATTAGAAGCTGCCCCCACCTATGTCTGATTTTGGTGACCTAGTTGTGTGAAACACAATGTGTACAGGTTAGACCTGGTAGGAGCAGATCTAAACTTTGCGGAGTTGCTTGGATAGGTGGGGTACCCTTTTGGAGAGATAGGGTACCCCTTTGGATATGGTCTCAGGACACCTTTAGGGAGGTCAGGTACACATTGGGAGAGGTAAGGTGTCCATTGGAATTGTTAAAATTAGACATGAATGTGTGTAAAAAGTGTATAAACTCATTGGAACTCTCAAGCTCACTGGAATTGTAAGGAGCTATAAAGGGCCTGGAATTGTCCTGACTCTGCGCTCCCGACCAGGGAGCAGAAATTCAGGCCTCTGTGTTTGAGGATCGATGACACAATTACCAGAAGATCATTGGAAAACCCCTGTTGTAGGCACAGTCAATGTGGATTAACAAAAGGGTGCTCATAATAGGGTAGTAGATCTCAGACCAAGTGTTTTTTCAAATCTCAATGTACAATTGAATTAAAAAGCAATATGATAATATCCATCCTTTATCCCAAATGAACCCTCATATCTGCAGTAACATCTGTTTAATTTTAAAATTCAAGAGGAGTTTTCCTGTTTGACCTAATGATGCATTACCTTTGTGTGTCCAATTTTATACTCATTGATGTCTAGGCCAATGGAGCCAAGGACCAATTCTGAAGCTTTCTTGTTATCAACAAATCCCTTAGGGATGACATTTGGGTTCAAGATATGGTACCTAATCAAAAAAAAGTTAAATTATACAAATTTTATGCAGGCATAAAGATTGTAAAAAGTGTACAACTTTCTAACTTAAGTTTATTTTTCTGTTTTTCATTGAGTAAGACACAAAAATAGATTTTGGAGGCCACAAACTCTGTTCCCTAGCTACCAACCCCATCCTGCTCCCTGGTCACTGTCTGAGGCTGAACCAGGCAAATCAGAACTCTGGTGTCCCAGTTGATCTTGAGCTGAGCTTCCAATCCCACATCCTCTCCATCATGAAGACCATCAATTTCCTTCTCTGTAACATTACCTGCAACGGCCTCTTCCTCAGCCCATCTGCTGCTGAACTCTATCTGTGTTTTTGTTACCTATTTACTCAACCAATACCCTTCCGGACAGCCTCCCATCTTGCATCCTCCACAATCTCAAACTCATCCAAAGCTCTGCTGCACGTATCTTAACCTGTTCGTCCATCATCCCTGTCCTCACTGACCTACATGGGCTCTCGGTCTGACAATGCCTCAATTTTAAAATGTTCATCCTTGTTTTCAAATCCCTCCATGGCCTTGCTCCTCCTTATTTCAGTAACCTCCTCCAGTCCTACAACCCTATGCGATCTCAGCATTCCTCCAATAGAGATCTCTTGCACATCTTGATTTTCATTACTTTGTCATTGATGGCTATGATTTCACCCAAAACTCTGGAATGCCCTTCCTAAACCTCTCTACCCCTCTCTTGTTCTTCCTTTAAAAGCCACTTCTTTAACCAAGCTTTTTGTCACCTGTCCCAAGACCTCCTCACGTGACTTGGTGCCAAACTTTGTACTTGATGACGCTCTTGTGAAGGATGTCGGGACATTTTCTGACATTCAAGGTGTTATACAAAAGGAATTAGTTGATTTTTATGGCAATAAGTGGAAGGTGACAACTTATTTCCAGTGACCCCAACGGGCTTGTAGGTTGTGTTATTATATCATATTAAATCAAATAGTGCTGACTATGTGCTGCTGGTATAGAAGTAGGCTGGGAGATACTTGCCTCTGTTTAAACTCAGGATACTGTAGTCTATTGGGGAAGCCTTTCCTGCAGATACGGATTCCCTCCAGCACACCATTACAGGCCAGCTGGTGAAGAACCAGGCCAGCATCACACAGACCTGGAATAAAATTCACACTCTCCCATTAACAGGAGTTGAACCAGCATCTAACGTTATTGAATGGATAACATTATCACTCAATCTTCAAATTCCAATCTGGTAAATCACTTCCCATTCATTTCCGTTCTACAGAGTTCTTGAGCAACAGCTAAGCTTGATTTAAATGCAAACTGTTCCCTAGTTATTAAAATATTTTCGATAACCCAGAGTGTGGTGAGAGCGTGGAACTCACTACCACCAGGAATAGTTGAGGCAAATAGCATGGATGCATTAAAGGGCAAGCTGGATAAAAACATAGGGGAGAAAGGAATAGCAGGATATGCTGATAGGGTTAGATGAAGAGAAATGGGTGGAAGCTTGTGTGGAGCATAAATCCTGGCAGAATGGCTTGTTAGAGTTGGACTCACCTGGCTGTTTGTTTTCATTTGGTATGATACATCGGACGAAGTGGGGAGCTGTGCTGCGCAGTGTTGTCATCAGCTTGTTCAGCTGTTCCTGTAATGTCAAGAAATGGCACAATAAAAATTGCTGCAATAAAGGCAAAATAATACAGAAGAAGGAAGAGAGAGAAGGTGCCGACTGTCTCTGTTGGGGAACCTGTGCAGAGGTCTTACCCTATAGAAGGCAGAAACTGTCTGGAAAGATGAGCCTTTCTTCTGTTTCTTCGTACCAGCTGTAATGAGATGGTTTTGTCAAATAAACAGTTGCACTCGATAAATAAAAAGCTCTCACAGTTTTAATACAGAAGATGGAACTCAATGTTAATGGGTACCTCATGCCCGAGCACAGATAGCATGTCAGGTGTCTGGAGTGCTTAAGTCAGGCTTAAGTTCTGCCTATACCTTGTGTACCTGAGTTTCCCTTCACCTCTGCCTTGGTCACCCAGCTGTGCTTCTGTAAAATTAGTGCTACTGCCTCTTTCACTTGCTGTCGCAATTCACTCAATGCATTAGGCCTGGCTGCAGTAACAACTTGTGTTTAAACAATGCCCATAACATAGAATGACATACCAAGTTGCTTCACAGAGGTTCAATCAAAAATTCTTCAGTGTTAAAACATTTACCAAGCTAACAAGAAACTTAGAGATGAAATTATATTTTATCCTTGTATTACTCACTTCTCAACACTTGATGGCATTGGTTTCCATCTTTTGCTCATGCCTGGCTCAGGCTCACCCTACAGATGTCCTTGCGTTCTCCATAACTCACCTTGTGCTTCCTCTTCTTTGAAGAGAATAGGCAGCAGAGCCTGGGGAGATTTCTGGAAAAGAGCCACCACAGTTTCATTCAAGGGATCCTTGTTCTTCTCCAGCCAACCTTGAGTGCAGTAGCCAACCTGGAGAGGAGAAACAGCAGTACAGTATTAACACCAACGACAACTTTAACTGGACCCGGGAGCCTTCAGGCAACTATCCCCCCCTTGTTATTGAGTAGTGGAATGCTTAATCCATTGCTTCGTTGTATTCCAACATCTTCTCAACCAAAAGAGTTACTATGTTGGATGGCATCCGAATGTCTGCAATGTGAGGTCCCGGAAATTTTAATTCATTTATCTCTGTAGACCCCATCAGTCTCCTGCCTGAAATTAGCAGGAAGTGGTAACTGACAGGTGGGCAGAAATGGAAAGTTGGGTGGCTGAAGGTCCAGAAGAAATATGAACGTATGAATTAGGAGTAGGCCATTCAGCCCCTTCAAGCCTGTTCTGCTATTCGATAAGATCATGGCGAATCTAATTGTGGCCTCAACTCCACATACCCACCTACCCCCGATACCCTTTGACTCCCTTGTTAGTCAAGAATCTATCTATGTCAGCCTTAAAAATATTCAGTGACCCTGCCTTCACCGCTCTCTGGGGAAGAGAGTTTCAAAGACTCACAACCCTCTGAGACAAAAAATTTCTTATCATCTCCGTCTTGGGCCTCACCATGGCTCAGAGAAGGGGTTTGGAAAGGCCTTGTGGTTCCGGAGTAGGCGGGGGGAGGGAACAATGGGACAAGGGGAATATCAATGCTTTTTAAGGGGCCTTGGGGGAGTAATCCTGTTCCTCCTGGCCCACAAGGAGCCTTAAAAAAAGATCATTTGTCTTTCTGGGTCTCTTCTGTTCCCGACTGCACACACCGCTGGTTTGGTCTGATTAAGACTGTAACTCACAGGGGTGGGATGGGTGCATGTAATTCACCTGAGGCATTTGACCTTCCTGACCAAATGACTTGCATCAAGCCAGCCATGTTGAAATTAAAATCTACTCTGGATAAATCAAGACAATTGTTTTACAGATTCGAGAATAGCAACTTAAATCATTATCAACCAGCATCAACATTGAGAGTTCATTAATTATGTTAGTTGAGATTACAAATATATCTCTAGTGATTATGAACTAATGTGGAATTTGTTTGTGCACAATATTACTATATGGAACACATAAGAATAAATGATGATTTGCAAGGGTAGTGTGTTATCACACTTGGAATTATCATCACAAATCACTTCCTGTGTCAGTGCTGGTGAACGCGTGATCCATGGCGCAGCATGTCTTCATTATGGAATTTTCTTCAACCAGGTTTCGTGAGGTTTAATAAGTTGAGGACAATATTGGGGTTTATCTAAAGCAGACTTGTCCAACCTTTTCGCGTGGGGGTGGGGGGGGGAGCACTTTTCAATTTTTCTCACACTCGGGGCCAATGAGCAAATTTCGGAAAGATAAGGTTTGGCACAACATTAAACATGAATTTCAAAAAGATAGCTGTCATATGAAATGAAACAACTTGCTGAACAAAAAAAATCCACAACAATAAACTGATAATTTTAAAAATGAGTAATAAATAAAGACGACCATTAGAGTGTGAAAGGGTGTGTGTGTTCAGTTCACTCCCAGTCTCAAGGTGCTTGCCCACTCACCCTCACCCACTGTGAGAGTGGGTGAGAGTGCCTGTTGGTGTGTGGGGTTGAGGGTGAATAAGAACCCTGAGATTTGGATTGAGCCAGACACACACTCCTCGCTCCCTCTCTCCCCAGTCTCTCTGTCACACACACACACACACACACACACCCCTCTTTCTCTCAAGCGTACACCCTCTCTCACACAGACACCCCTCTCTCTCTCACACACATGCACACCCCCCTCTCTCTCTCACAAACACATACACACAGAGCCTCCCCCACTCTCTCTCTCTCTCTCTCTCTCACACACACACAAAACCATCTCTGTCTCACACACAACCCTCTCTCTCACACACACACAGCTCTCTCTCTCTCTCACACACACACACCCCTCTCTCTCTCACACACACACCCAGCCACACACACACACACCTCCCTTTCTCACACACACATACACAGCCCCCTCTCTCTCTCTCACACACACACCTATCACAAACACCCTTCTCTCTCTCACACACACACTCACACACAGCCCCTCTCTCTCTCACACACACACACAACCCTCTCTCACACACACACACACACAACCCCTCTCTCCCTCACACACACACATCCCTTTCTCACACACAGACACAGCCCCTCTCTCTCTCTCATACACACACCCAGCCACACCCAGACACACATACACAGCCCCTCTCTCTCTCTCACACCCTTCTCTCCTTCACACACACCCCTCTTTTTCTCTCTCACACACACACAGCCCCTCTCTTTCACACACACACACACCTCTCTCTCTCACACATACACACACACACCCTTCTCTCTCTCACACACACCCACACACAGCCCCTCTCTCTCTCACACACACACACACACACAACCCTCTCTCTCTCACACACATCTCTTTCTCACACATACATACACAGCCCCTCTCTCTCTCTCTCACACACACACCCTTCTCTCCTTCACACACACCCACACACACCCCTCTCTTTCTCTCTCTCACACACACAGCCCCTCTCTTTCACACACACACCCTTCTCTCTCTTTCGCACACACCCAGCCACATACACACACACCCTTTCTCACACACACACACAGCCGCCTTCTCTCTCACACACACCTCTCTCACACACACACAGCTCCTCTCTCTCACACACACCCTTCTCTCTCTCTCGCACACACAGCCCTTCTCTCTCACACACAACCCTCTCTCTCACACACATACCTCTCTCTCTCTCACACACACACCCAGCCACACACCTCCCTTTCTCACACACATACACAGCTTCTCTCTCTCTCTCACGCACACCCTTCTCTCTCTCACACACACACCCTTCTCTTTCTCTCTCACACACACACCTCTCTATCTCTCACGCATACACACACACCCTTCTCTCTCTCACACACACTCCTCTTTCTCTCAGACACACACACAGCCCCTCTCTCTCACATACACCCACCTCTCTCTCTCTGTCTCACACACACACACACTCTTTCTCACGCAAACACATATCTCTCTTTCTCTCCCTCACACACATACGCTCACCCGCCCTCACTCTTACCCTCTCACCCACCCTCATACGCACTCACTCATCCACCCACCCCCACTCTCATGCACCTACCTATCCTCACTCACTAAATCGGCTGCGGTGTAGGGAGATAGGGGTGATGAGAGCAGGAGAAGAGACCTGGAAAGAGGCCAGAGGCCTAGCGCTGCCCGAACGTGGGTGCCCACAAAGGGAAGCACCGAGAGCTGGGGGAAAACGGCCGGAGCCAGGGGAAAGCAGCCTGAGGCATGGGAAAATGTGGTGTGTGGGGGGCCCCATGAGCTCCAGAGACTGTCTCTCTCTCTCTATCTCCACACACTTGCAGTGACCAGTGTTCGCTGCTCCTCCAATTGCAGCCTGCTTCTCTCCCATGTTTGCTGCTGATAGGCTCAATAGTGGGCCGCGGGTTGGACAAGCCTGATCTAAAGCATGGATTTGGCAGAATTGTTTTACCATGCTGTAAATGGCTAGTTAGGTGTAAGTGAAGAGGTGGGTGTATTTGGTCAGTGACACAGCATGAAATGGACTGTCACTGAATCAGCATGCTCGATTTACACCATGCCCAAATTTCTTTTCCAATTCATTTCAGAGTGGATTTGCCATCAGCCTGATTGCAGCGATTAGTGTCGACCAATTTAACTGCAGCCCATGCCCAACACCCACCACCACCAGGTCCTTTTTTTTGAATTTCAGGGTGGTGTACTTCCCCTGAAGCGGCTAATATTTACCGTGCCAGCATAGTGGATAACCTCAAAGGTAGCTTGCGATTTGCCTTTCGGTTTCAGGAAATTATTGGACTTGCCCAAATGGTTGTCATACAAGGCAGCCTTGAACGTTGCATCAGTGGCCTTGGGGAACACACATTGTTCTTCCAGGATGGAGAAGATACCCATGGGCTGGAAACAAATAGCAGAAGAGTTGTCACTGTAATAAATCGAAACTGTGTCATTATGACCAATCAAAATGCATTTGTGAAAGCTGCAATGTGAAGAATGCTTGCGCCATCTGAACCAAATTATGAATAGACATGGACCACAGTCATAAAACTATATTTAATTTGGTGCTAATTGGAAAACTTATTCAAAGAGGTGAAGTTGATGTGGGATTTTGAAAATGGAAAATGCACAGTAGTGTAGAAAAGGGGGTCTTCTGTTGGTGATGCACAATGTTGGCACAGCTAGCTTTGCTTTGCGTCTGATTGTTCAATACTCAGAGTGTGTGATGTTGGCACCGGGGAGCTGAAATGCTTTCCCTTGGCAGCAACGCAGTGCCTTTGACAAGTGCAAAATTTACAATAAAGAGTTAGGAACACCTCGAGCTTCACGGTTCAGGCCTTTGCATCTCTTGTGTGTCCAGCTGGAATTTCTAGACTATAAACTTGGATCTCCTGCTCCAAAGTTTTACTCTTTTGTTTCAGGTTTCCAGCATCCAACAACAACAACTTACACAACACCTTTAATGCAATGAAACTCCCCAAGGTGCTTCCGAGGAGCATTATAAAACAAACTATGACATTGAGTCACAAAAGGAGATAAAATAACAAATCCGCATGATTTTTATTTTGAGATATGCTTAAGTGACTTTTCTTGATAGGATTACCTTCTCCAGCAGCTCAATACAGGCTTGCAGGTCCATGCCAAAGTCAATAAAATCCCAGAGAATCCCTTCTTTCTTATATTCTTCCTGTTCCAGGACGAACATGTGGTGATTGAAAAACTGTTGCAGTTTCTCATTGGTGAAATTGATGCAAAGTTGCTCAAAGCTATTGAACTGTGAAAGGATAAGGATAGCAGAGAATAAGAATAAAGTTCATTTATGACTGACCTCTAATTCATTAACAGATTAAGTGATAATTATTATCTTTATATCTAGAAAGAGCAGCCTATTTGGTTAGAACATAAAGTTTACATCCAATTTTTAAAAAAAAAATTCATCTTTTGGCTGTCGATCCCTCAATTTTCAAATATACATTTTCATCCATCAGGCTGTCATGGATTACATAGACTTTACAGCAGAGTAACAGGCCATTTGGCCCCAGTAATCTATGCCGATGTCTATGCTCCACTTGAGCCTCCTCCCTCTTCATTTTACCTTATCAAAATGTCCTTATATTATTATCTGGTCTAACTCCAGTTGACAATAAATAATAACTTGTATTCTTTACTTCTGAACCATTTCTTATTCTCTCAAGCTGAATTTTTTTCACAACATGGCAGGATTATGCTTTTCAGGACACTGGGGAATCATTTAGACTTTGAGTGATAGTGTAAAACAAGCAATGTCATCTTCCCATTTTACAGCTCCCTGATTTTCACTGAGGGAGGGCTGATCTGATATAATTTGTTTTACAATATGACTCAAAGTCAAAATTCACCTCCTCGAGGGAGAAGATTTTGTTTAGTCATGGGTAAGTTTTTGCCTTAATAAATAGTGGTGACAAAGGAGTGTTTTGGTGGCTGAAGGATTATCACAAGGGGCCATAAGTTCAAGGTGAGGGGCAGGAGGTTTAGGGGGGGATGTGAGGAAAAACTTTTTTTACCCAGAGGGCGGTGACGGTCTGGAATGCTCTGCCTGGGAGGGTGGTGGAGGCGGGTTGCCTCACATCCTTTAAAAAGTACCTGGATGAGCACTTGGCACATCATAATATTCAAGTGCTGGTAAATGGGATTAAGTAGGTAGGTCAGGTGTTTCTCACGTGTCGGTGCAGACTCGATGGGCCGAAGGGCCTCTTCTGCACTGTGTGATTCTGTGATTCAGTTTTAAAGCTGTTGTACAGTGGGACTCTTTACCTCAAAGATTTCAAAGCCAGCGATGTCCAGCACTCCTATGAAGTACTGACGCTGTAACTTGGTGTCCAAGGTCTTGTTGATTCTTGCAACCATCCACTTGAACATTTTGTCGTAAACGGCCTTTGCCAGGGCTCCAGCCGCATTGTAACACTGAAAAAGAGCAAAGGTGAAATCCCCTTCATCAAAGTCATTCATGTTGTTGTGACAACTGTCAGATGCTGCCACATGTTCTTATGATATGGAGTGGTTTCAATTTTAACTTGGGGTGGAATCGCTCCATGGAATGGGGCACAGATGGGGGTGGACTAGTGCAAGCGACGGGTTCACATACTGAAGATCAGAGGAATTTTAGCTCCCTGACTTCATTCACACAAGCAAGATTGTAACGCCGACAGGAATCATTGCCTGGCCAGCGGGTGAAGTGGGAATTCAGGTGTCAGGAGGCCACCTTGGGAATGGTTTTGACACAAGCTAGTTCCATTGGAGGGCTCCAGGGAAGGAAGGTGGAATGCCCAACGGAAGTATTTGCAGTTGGGGAATAAGCCTGGGGAAGAGATGGTCCAGGTTTCTTTGCTAGGGCCTCAAGGAGAGCACCATCTCCTCCAATTCTACAAGGAAATGGAAAGGCAATGTAAAAACTTCCCTCTCTGGTATCTTGAGGCCAGGGTTGCTGTTCTTCCAGGTTTAGCCTGGTGTGGGAAAGGCAGCACCTCTCAGGCCTCAGGTTAAAGTGGCAGACTAAGCCCCATGTCATCTGAGCTTGATCTGCAGATTTAAAGAGGACACTGACAACTTGGGGTGGACCCACTTGCCTGAATGAGGTGGGAAAGGAGTGAGTTAATCCCATCCACTCTATTATAACTGCCTGCCGCACCCGCTCCCCACTTGATTTCCATCATCTTGGCGCTGCAAGTTAAAATCGAGCCCAGTGCGTATTTACTGGTTTATTTTGGGTTAAATTAGCTGATCTCAAATGGGGAAGCAAATTTGTCTCAATGTCCCTGGGCTTTTAAAGGGATAAAGTAGCTCAGTCCCTGATTGCAACTGTTGTGAGGGCGGGTGCGGCCGTGTTATCTGCTAGTGAGTTGAGAAGAAGGAAAAGTGTTTCTTGTCTTTGCAAACCTCTGGATCCAGAGCATTTTAAAGTAAGTTCTCCAGCGCTTTCGAATGACCAGAGTAACGTGCTTGAACTGACTGCATGGTTTCCCCAGTGGCTCAGCTGGTAAGGCCTTCATGCAACTGAATATTGTAGTTCAAAAGGTCCCGGGGTTAATTCCCAGACTGTCTTTGATATCCTTGATTTTAGCAAGGGGGTGATCCAATTTGGCTCACCACTTTCGGGTGAGGAAGAGGGAAATCAGCTATGGTTCCTGCTCCTGCTGGATCTCCAATGACCCCTGGTGGAAAGTGGATACATGTGAACTCTGGGTGAGGACAGGCCAAATTTGTTATGCTCCCTGTGGTCAAATACTTTGCTCACACTTGAAGCCTTGGCTCACACAGGAAGAACTGTCACTTCAGTGAGGTACTGGAGAGTGCTTAGTGTCTGTAAAGTGTAACTCAACAGGAGTTAAAATCCTTTGGAGAAGAGGAAGGGGGAAAGTGGGCAGTAAGTAAGCTAAATGAGTGTGGAAGTTGATTGTTGTTAATTTCATATTTTTTGATGTATAGATCTTCGAAATAGCAAAAGAGATTGAAAAAGATCACGGTGAAAATGAAATTAAATATTAATGCTTACCTGATCCACACTTTGGCTCTTTTGCACAAATTCATTGCCAACCTTTACTCTTGGCCTGGTGATGCCCTTCTGTAGCTCACCCGCATTGAGAGACATCAAGTGGGCGACCTTGTCAGCCACTGGAAACAGGAGAAATTGGAGTGAGAACTCCATGATAAAGAGTTGTAAGCACTTGAAACAATACAGCTTTATTTGTATGGTTTGAATTATCAACAGTTTACATTTCCACATTTAAGTTGTGCATCCTCTTTTGTGTTCTGACTGATAAAGTAAGTCCGAAAGGTATGTTCACACATTGCTGTTTACCATGTAGCTTTATGTCACGCTTGAAGTAACGACTATGTATCCAATGAGAAACAGCACCAAGAAATCCTATTAACAGGTAACAACTTATTCAGAACTGGTAACTATATAAATCATGTCAGCTGTAAATACCAGCAAACTGTTGTATATAAACCAATTAGGTTGCAAAGATTCTGGAGGATAAATTTAGGTCACAGTGTAGAATTGGCAATATTGAATCACTAATCCACTTTATGCGAGGTCTTGTGGCTCAGTGGTAGCATCCTTACCTCTGGGTTCAAGACCCACTTCAGGACTCGATGGCTATGGAAGGTGCGTCCATAAGGAGGCCAAACAGGTTGATTATCAGCCTGTAAATCCTTCCAATACATCTTATGGCTGGTGGCGAGAGTGAGAGTTTCCTGGTCAGCCATACTGCAGAAGGCAATGGCAAACTACTGTAAACATGCGACAGTGGAGTTCATGCTCAAGTTTGTAATTAAGAGAAGCTGCCACCAATTGGGGAAAGATTAGGGAATTTTTTCAAGTGTATGAAAACCAATTTAGACTGGGAGGAACAAGGGAGTCTGTGCCTATACTCTGTGATCTTGTGAATAAATCTGGATTAAGGAAAAGACTCGCTCCAGATTTGTCCTTTCCATAATGTATGAACAGTGACTTTAACATACTTAGCCAAGCATAATTATGAACCAATCTAATGGAAGTCCATAGTTGCCATCACCCTCTTAGGGCATGGTACCGGAAGAAGAAATCCATTTTACATCTTTCCCATTTTCATTTCCAGTGAATTCCATGGCAATAAAAATAAGGAAAGATGTACAACAGGCTGGCAGTTCACTATTGCCTATTTTACACTACTGCCCAAAGTCAAAATTATCCCAGTGTTTGGAAGGATAATGTACTGTGCAAATGTACTTTATCCATGAGCTACTTACAGCGTAGATTTTTGTCAATCACTGCCTCTTTTTGGAAGTGACAAGACTAAAAGGTTATGCAGTTTGGATAGTGCACTTTTTGATGCCATTGCCAAGATAGAGGGCACTTGACCTTTTGGGAAGTTTCTGTTAGTATCACCATTCACGAGTTGGTTAGAATGAATGAATTGCAATAACTCCTCCTTTCGATTCTCTACTTGATGCTTCCTCCAATATACTGTGTGTAATTGGAAAACTGAAACTAGGAAATATACCTTCAGGAGTATCGACTTCAGCCTGTTCCTCTCTTGGTTTCTGCTTGAACTTCATGTTACCGAAATGCATGATGGCTCCAGTCAATTTGTAGATATTGAGCTTTTCATCAGCACTGAAGCCCAGTACATCAAAAGCAACCTAGTGATCAAACATTCATTGTGATTTTACTTGATTATTTTATGTGTTGTTTAATTTTGGGTTAGAAAGAAAAGAAAGCCTCAAAACAAATAGCAATTCTGATCTCAAAAATGTAAGTATTAGACTGACCTTCAGAAATTTCACAGCTAATGTCTGAACTAAAATGATTCATACTTTGCCAAGTTAAAATGGACTTTAGCAATGGATTCTTAACTATGACATTTAACCCTGGCCCAGTTTGCTCTTTGGACCTCATTAAAGTGGCAGGGCAGGCTCCCATTGGGCCCTTTGCTACCATGAGGAAGCCTGTCACACAGTTGAGTAAGATATGATACTGATGCATTCCTCTGCAACATTAGTAAAGGAAGTGACATTCTTCAAAGGGGACATAGATTTCCAAGGACTGCAGCATCTAGGCACCAGACACAACAATGGCACATAGGGCTGCCAACTCTGAACATATTTCAAGAGACTTTGGTAAAAGTGACTTAATGGAAAGCCAGCAGGTGAAACTAAAGAAAAAGCCTGTGACACTGAGTGAGAGAGAATGAACCTGTATTCACTAAATTCCACTATTGAGCCTGCACTTTTTCTTCCCCTGCCAGTTCCTCTCAGGGGATGGAAATTCACAGCGCACCACAGTCCGCCCAGTCACCACCAATTCAATCCGACACTGAATAATAATGTTAATAACACTAATTAATCACTATACAGCATCCTGCCAGTCTCAGCTGGGCCTAACCTTGCCTCATAATCAGTGCCCTTTCCTCCAGCTCTGCAGCCCGAGTCTGCATCACCTGAACTGATTGGAGCACTGATCATGTGGTCTCTAGGCCGTTCAGATATTTTTGTCAAGCAGTCTCCGCCAACACCGAATCAGGCTTTTCCGTGGGAGGGGGAGTAAGTTCCTGACGTGGGGAGGGTCAGGTAGTACCTGAACGCAAGCTGTGATTGGCTGGCGGATGGTCTCTGATGAAAGGAATGTCAGGTGGTACCCAAGTCCGGGCTGTGATTGGCTGGTGGATGGTCCTGGCCACTGTTGCTGTGATCTGACATGCTTCCAGAATGCTTTGTTTGGCCTCGGGGAGATTGAGACCATTTCTGGGGGACTCGCGGCAGCCATTCTGGGAGGGTGGGAAACCCTAATGGCACACCCAACCCTGTTGGCCCTGCAAAGTCCTCCTTACTAACATCTGGGGGCTTGTGCCAAAAGTGGAAGAGCTGTCAAGCAACAGCCTGACGTAATCATACTCATGGCAACTCACCAAGGCTCCTTCGGCAGCACCTTCCAAACCCTCTACCACCTCGAAGGACAAGGGCAACAGATGCATGGGAACACCACCACCAGCTGCTTTCCCCTCCAAGCCAAACCACCCTGACTTGGAGCTACATTGCCGTTCCTTCACTGTTGCTGAGGCAAAATCCTGGAACTCCCTCCCTAACAGCACTGTGGGAGTACCTACACCACATGGCCTGCAGTGGTTCAAGAAGGCAGCTCACCACCACCTTCTCAAGGGCAACTAGGGATGGACAATAAATGCTAGCTGGCCTAGCCAGTGATGCCCACATCATGTGAAAGGCTGAAGGCCTCAGAATGTGCCAAGGACTTCACAGGTCAGTATGGAGGCAGAGGAGTCCACTCCTAGGCCCTCACCAGGGACTTAGTTCATTGCCACCATTGCTGAATCCCCCATCATCAACCTCCTGTGGGCTACCATTGATCAGGAACTTTACTGGAACAGCC
Source organism: Cetorhinus maximus (assembly GCF_964194155.1). Taxonomy (NCBI): domain Eukaryota; kingdom Metazoa; phylum Chordata; class Chondrichthyes; order Lamniformes; family Cetorhinidae; genus Cetorhinus; species Cetorhinus maximus. Next base: position 71,168,704 of record NC_135893.1, on the reverse strand, counting down.
ATATAAATACTGTGGCTACAAGAGCAGGTCAGAGGCTGGGAATTCTGTGGCAAGTCCTGACTCCCCAAAGCCTGTCCACCATATACAAGGAACCAAATCAAGAATGTAATGGAACACTCTACGCTTTCTCCAACAACACTCAGGAAGCTCAACACCATCCAAGACGAAGCAGCCTGCTTGATCGGCACCCCATTCACCATCTTAGGCAATCACTCCCTCCACCACTGGTGCACAGTGGCTTCAGTGTGTACATTATGCAAGATGCACTGCAGCAACTTGCCATAAGCTCTTAAAAGACACCTCCCAAAACTGCAAACTCTACTACGTAGTAGGATAAGGGCAGCTGATGCATGGGAACACCACCACCTGAAAGTTCACCAATTAATCACTCACCATCCTCACTTGGAACTTTATCACAGTTCCTTCACTGTCACTGGGTAAAAATCCTGGAACTCCTTTCCTAATAGCACCTTGGGTAAACCTACACCACATGAACTGCAGCGATTCAAGAAGGCGGCTCACCACCACCTTATCAAGGACAATTAGGGATGTTCAATAGATGCTGACATTGGCAATGACACTCACATCCCATTAACGAATAAAAAATTCCCTGGAACTATTGCTATCTATTCTGTTGGTCCTTGTGGTTGGTGAAGGCAGGTGTAATGAGTAGGGAAATCTGGCAGCTTCCGAGGCCTCAGCTGCCTACTGTTTACACGTAGCAGGCAATGCAGGAGCAGACAGTGGCTTTCTATGCCAGGAAGAACTGCTGGACAACTGAGGTTTGGCACTTGTGGTCACACTGCTGGATTTCCTCCCATACTCTACCACAGTTAATTTGGGAAAGGATCATGGAGGAGGATTGAACTACCCAAAATGTTGATCTTAACTAGCATTCAAATTATGTTCTTTCCCCAATAAAAACATAAGTATATGTGGAATATTTGATAGCTATTTAATCCATCACAGTACAAGATTAAATGAAAGAGATTTAGACTAGAGGGCAGTGGAAACATCTTCACGCAGCACGCTGTAATCACTTCCAGGGTTATTGGTTGAGGTTTGAGGTAGAAACTAAAGACTGGAACTTCCGTTGAGTGCCAGTCACCGTCGGATTGCCACTCCGCTCCTTTTTACTTAGTCTGGAGCTGCACTTTTCTCACTCAATCTTCCGTCCTGGGCCTGCTGAGAAACGTGCAGCACAGCAGCTCTGGAGTCCTTCCAGAGCCAGAGCAGGAGCACAGGGGGTTGGGGGAGGGGAGGAGGCTACGTCCCCTTTTTACAGCGCCAGCTGCCATAAAGCGGTAAGTTTAAAGGTCATAGCCACTTTGAGAAGCCAGGGAGAAGGTAAGTGATTGAGGGGTTAGGGTGGTTGGGAGGGGTGGTTGTGTGGGGGTGGGGTGATCAGGGGGAAATCAGGTGGTCAGGGGTGGAGGGTTGGGCAGTCAAGGAGTTCAAGTGGTTGAAAGAGGTTGGGCGAGGGGTGCCGGGTGGTCAGGAGGAAGCGGTTCGGTGGTTGGGTTGAGGGGGCTCGGATGTTCTTGGGCGGGATGGGTGGTTGGGGTGGGGTGGTCAGGGGCTGGGGTGGGGAGGGTGTCGGGAGATCAGGAGGGTAATCGGCAGGTCAGGAGGATCATTTGGATATGTGGAGTGTAGTTAGGGATGTGGGGCTATACCCTGGGGGCGGGGGGGCGGGGGGTTGCGGGGTGGTGTAGGTCAGGAGTTTTGAGGATCATTGGGGGGGTGAGTGGGTCATCAGGGGTTCAGGTGGATCATCGGTCAGGTGAGGGTGTGGGGAGGGTTGTCAGGATTACAGGAAGGGTAGCCAGGGGTGGGGGAGTAGTCGGGAGGTCAGAGGGTAGTCAGTGGGTAGGGAGGTGGTCGGAAAGGGATGGTGTCGGGTGGTCAGGGGTTGGGAGGATGGTTGGGGGGTGTAGTCGGGCGGTCCAGTGGGGGGTCAGGGGGCTCAGTGCCATAGTTACCCAGGAATTAAAAATGGTTTTAATTCTTCTGACTTTTCCTGGGTAACTATTCTGCTAAGAGAGTTGGAACTATCCAAAGTCTGTCCTTAAATCGGAGATTCAGGTGGTTCCCAGCGCAGGGGATTTGCCCATCAGAAGGTCAAACTTCCTGGGCAATTCCTATGCAGTCCTCCGTGAACCACAGCTGTGCAAAGTACAACCCACCTCTATGCCTCCACCCGGCGACAATGATGGGCGCTGGGTTCAGGGGCGAGACTTCTGGAATCAGGGCTCCGGTGCCATTTTGGATAAGTCAGAGACTCCTTTTGTCCCTGCGAAAATTCGGACCATGGTTTCTGATATCCTTTTCATTGTAAGCGCCATGGGATGTTTTAGTATGTTAAAGGCACTATATAAATGCATTGCTGTTGGAACATGGGATCAACTTTCATCCATTCACTAATGTTAATGATAAATGACAGTAAAAGTACAAATTGGGGTAACTGTCTACTTAAAACTTTAGTAAAATAGTGTATATAAGAATATAATGCAGTTATGTTAATTAATGTAATAAAAATAATGTACTCAAGGTGTCATCCACTTAGAACTTCAATAAATTGTCGTTTGAAAATCCAATTCAAATTTATTTTCTGGGCTGCCCTTGACCACAAGTATCATTACCGCATCAACAAATGTCATTAGATTCAGCAGGTGGAATTTGTTGCTTCATAAATGCTGACAGCTCCTATTGCCTCTGTTATTTTAGATGAACATTAATAGCATTCCCTGAGAAATGCTTTAGGGCATTTTCTCCAATTAATAATAATTAATTTGAGGTAATGGTTTGCACTAAGAGGAATTGTCGGTGCGTGCAGTTGTTTTAAGCTAATGTTAAAGTACGTACATCAGTGAGTTCCAGCTCTTCACCATCGTCCATGTTGTCCACTTTGGTGACACCCTGACACACCCAGAAGTATTGGTTAGGATCAGTTACCACCAACAGCGAGTCTGACGGGGAAAACAAGAAAACCACTGACTGTTACATCAACTCCTCATCTCCATGACCATCTCCTTTAATCTTTACAGTTAATGCTTACGGACTATCTCTTCACCTCCAACTGATGAAAAAGAAAGAAAAGACTCGCGTTTATGCAGCACCTTTCACAACTTCAGGATGTTACAAAGCGCTTTACAGCCTTTACGCCCAATGAAATAGTTTTGAATTGTAGCCACTGTAGGAATGTGGGATTTGTAACAGCAAATTTGCTCAAGCAAGGTCATACAAATAACAATGTGATAATGACCAGATAATCTATTTTAGTGATGTGAGTTTAGGGATAAATATAGGCCAGGACACCAGGAGAACACCCCTGCCTTTCACTGAATAGAGCCATGGGATCTTTTACATCCACCCGAGAGGACAGACAGGAACTCAGTTTAACACTTCATCCATAAGGTGGCACCTCTGACAGTGCAGCCCTCCCTCAGCACTGCACTGAAGTATCAGTGTGATCATGTGCACATGTTTTGTTAGTAGGATTTGAATCTACAACCTTCTAATTTAGAGATGAGAGTGCCACCCACTGAGCCAACACTGAAATGTGATGGCGAAGGAAACAAACTTTTGCGTGGTCACTGTTAATGGAATTATACAAACATACAACAGGAAGATCATTCGTGGCAATGCCAGCCGCATAATTATACCAATTATCCTTCGACCAAGTTATGCTCACCCCTCATTAATCACTGGTTAGAGTTCAGTTAGAGTATTGTGTTTAATTCTGGGCAACACACCTTAGAAAGGATGTCAAGGCCTTGGAGAGGGATCCAAGGAGATTCACTAGAATGGTATCAGGAATAAAGGGTTTCAGTTACGTGGAGAGGCTAGCAAATCGGGAATTGTTCTCCATAGAGCAGTGAAGAATAAGGGGGATTTGATGAGGTGTTCAAAATTATAAGCAATTTTGATAGAACAGTTAAGGAGAAACTGTTTCCACTGGCAGGAGTGTCAGTAACCAGAGAACACAGATTTAAGATGATTGGCAAAAAAGCAGGGAAAGGATGTTGGTGGGTGGGGAAAATGAGGAAGGGGTTGTTATAATCTGGAATGCATTGCCTGAAAAGGCTGAAGGAAGCAGATTCAATAGTATTCAGCTGATGGCCTCCCCACCCAGCAGGGGATCGGCAGCCTGGTAAAATGGACATTAATTGGGCCATTTCAATATTTAAATTTGACACCGGTCCCGCCATCAGTAAAACGCCCCAAAAGCAGGACTGTGTCAGGGAGCCAATCGGATCTGGCTCTCCGTAATTTTACTGGCCCTCCCATGCCATGATTCCACCTCCTGGGGGCACGTAAAGTTCTCTCCAATGGATGGCAGGGAGTGGATTCCATTCCCTCCCTCAGGATGACTGAGGAATTAAGAGGAGGCTTGCAAAGGTGCTGGGCTTGGCAAGGTTGGGTAGCACTTGTGCCATTGGTAAGTGCTATTTTCATCAGAGAATCTAATATTTGCACCATATGTTAGATCAATATATTTATACATAGCGAGTTTGTATTATAAGTAGTGTAATTATATTATAATTCCTGAATGTTCAAGTGTGCTTATTACTCATAATGGCCCATCTGCCTTCTTCACAAAGCAAGGAGAGCCAAATAATCTGGGGCAAGCAGCCAAAGAGGAACAGGCAACAGAATATGAATCACCATACACACCACTCACATCTGTTACGACCAGGTGAGAAGGGGTGAATTGGCCCCCCTCTATTCAACCTCCTCAGTTGGTCACAACAATGGCTTAAATTTATTTTTCACGAGGATATGCCTTTTCCATATCAGAATATGTTTAACTATTTAAGCTGTGAACAATAAGGAGCCAATCAAACAAGGTTCTCTTGAGTCAAAGAAAGCGCAAATTTATTAACCACTAAACACGAGAAAAATAATAAAAATGCAACATCAAGCACTTGGCCCTCAGGCAGTCATTTGGGCCCACACACACACACACAAGTGCACACACACGCAAGTATCAGAAATTAGGGGAGTTAGAGTCCAATAAAAAAAGGTAAACGAATATCTGGTTAAGCGCCTTTGATTGTCCTTGAGGCATAGATATTAAACACTGCGGCCAATTTAGGTTAGCTGGTTTCTTGGATATGGACAAATGTAGATGATATTGCAATTACAAGATCTTAGTTCGCTGGTCAGTTTCTGGTAGAATTGGCTTCTGAACCGGGTGACACACTTATTCTAAAGGTAAGAGAGGGAGAGAGAGCAGCCTTCAGCCGATTTCCTCTGATGTAGACTTTTCTGACATCGCCTATGTCACTTGCGCTCTCCCTCTGGTGGCCGTGCAGCCTCGTCTCAAAATACTTCACCTGTTGTATATTTCCAAGAGTTTTTGGGTGTGTCTGTCTGTGGCAGCCATTGTTTCAATATCCAGTACTTTGCATTTTTAATATCTCTTCCTTAGACAGTTACGAGTTTCGATGGGTGTCTGGATTATAGGAAATGTCTCTCTCTTCACACTCCCCTGAGGGTGATTTGTTTGTTTCTTGCCTTCACCTTGGAATGTGGCCTTGCATTTTTCTCTTTCTCAGTTCAAATTACAAAATTCCCAGTCAGTTGAAAGTTGAAAATTCATATTTTCAAAAATAAAGGGGCATAACCGCATAACAAATGTATGACAATGTCCATGAAGAAACCCATGGTAGAATACAGGGCATGAAAAATATGGAACTAACAGAAACGGGGGGAGGGAGGGTAGTCAAAGAGGTATGAACAGATGTAGGAGAATGATCCAGCATCCTGCTTGTCCCATCTAATTTGTGTTAGGTTGTAGATATTAACGGATCTCATTTCACATTCATGGCCCATGTAGAAGAGTCACTTTGCTTTGTGATCTTCACATACACAGCAGTTGAAGATGAATTCAATATATTGAACCAAACAGTAATGAGTGCTTTCAGTTAGCTTGCTAACGAAACATTTACTGACACCAGGAGGGAGGCATTCATAAAACTCCTAGCTGTTCTTTGTGTTATGGGCAGACATAGCTATGGAAATAGCAGTGTACTGTACGTGGGAAAACACAGAGCAACCTAGTTGACCTTTATGTCAGCTGCATCTAGCAACACTGAGCGAGTGAGTGCAGATGTGTTTCCCAAAGGAATTAACTGACATCAACTCCAGTAAAAGTGATTCATTGAATTGGTGTTTGTTTGAGGAAGTCTAGTTATAAATAATGAACATTTGTTCTAATGGCTTCTTTGGCTAATTTTTGTCTGATTATACTCCTGCGAAGCTACTGGGAGCGATTTAGTATGTTAAAAGCATTTTAGAAAAGCCATTGTTTCGTAACTCCTGCAGCTCACTGTGTAGTTTAACACCTATATTTCCACACATTGGGGAACTCTGAGGAATGGGACACATGCAGAAAGTTCACAATCAAATGCACCAATAAAATGCATTGAACAAATACTATATATACTCAAGTAGCAACTGAGTCCAAACAGAATAAAGCATACCGCATCCTAAGCTTTATTAATAGGGGCACAGAGTGTAAAAGCAAGGAAGTTATGTTAAATTTGTATAGAATACTGGTTTGGCCTGAACTGGAATATTGCATCCAGTTCTGGGCATCATACTTTGGGAAAGACGTGAACACATTAGACAGAGTGCAGAAAAGATTTACAAGAATGGTTCCAGGGATGAGGAACTTGAGTTTGGACAGATTGGAGCAGTTGGGACTGTTTTCCTTGGAGAATAGAAGATTGAGAGGAACTTTGATGGAGGTATTGAAAATCTTGAGGGGTCTAGACAGAGTAGATAGGGAAAAAATGTTCCCATTGGTGGAAGGATAAAGAACACGAGGACACAGATATAAGGTAATTGGCAAAAAAGCAGTGGTGACACGAGGGGAAGCATTTTCATGCACTGAGTGATTAGGTTCCACAATGAGAGTGTGATGGAGGCAGGTTCAGGAGAGGCTTTCAAGAGGGAATTGGATTATTATTTGAAAAGGAAGAATGTGCAAGGCTCTGGGGAGAAGGCAGGGGAGTGGCACTATGTAAAATGCTCCTACGGAGAACTGGTGCGGGCACGATGGACCGAATAGTCCCCTTCTGTGCTGTAACAATTCTGTGATTATATATTATATATATATATATATATATATATCCTGTAGTAGATCTTTCTTCTATTGTGCAATGAAGGAATTATCAGCTGTCCACGTGCCTGTGTGCATTTTTTATTTATGTCACTATTAATTTGTTTCATTTGTGACTATAAACACAAAATATTCTATAACAATGTTTATTTTAAATGTCTCAGTAGCTAAAAAGTAAGCATGTTTGCTTCATAACCCAAACAATGTGATCTGTTGTGTCAGGAAGTTAGATGGAATGCTGGGCTTTTATGTAGGATAAGTTCACACTATCTCTTGTGCTTGGCTCCAGTTGATGGATCATGATACAGTGTTAACTGTGTTAACAGATTTACACAGGTTTGACTGCCAACTCACTTGACTAGAAGAGACAAATAGATGAGCGTCGATATAATATCATAAAAGTTGGTAGCTAACCTGGAATTTTACTTTAAAACAACTACAACAACAGCTCGCGATCATATGAAAACTATGTGAGGCATTCTTGCTTAACCAGGTGGTCTATTCTTACCAGCTCATTTCTGTATGTTCATTAACAAACTGTGCTTATGGACAACAACATGCTTACCTAATAAGGATGGTATCTTTCCTGACAGGATCTGGTAGAAGATGTGGTAGCCTCTCTCAGCTGCTTGTTGTGAGATCACACGGGACTTTTCCAGCAAATCTAAATGAACAGATATGTTGTGAAGGTGAAGGTTAAACCTTTCAGTGTTCAAATTGGTGGATTAAAGTTTTTTAACTATCAACTACAGCATCAAATAAAAAAATAATAAAAATCAGATGCTTACAGCTCTCAATATCAGCACCAGCCAGTTTACCAGATGGCCCAAAGTGAATTCGGATGAATTTACCCTTGAAGGAATTACAAAACAAAATTAAATTGAATTTAGTTACCCATTACCATTAACATTAATCTTCAGTCCTAAATAGGTCATGATACATACACAAAAGCGGAGGTATAATTTGATATTATAGTTCTCACTAAATTTTCCACTGCCATCTGGTTAGTTAGGGATTGCACCAACTGCATAGGTTGTCAGCCCATGCATCTCTAAAGAACAAAACCTTCTGGCATTGCCTCATGAGATGGGAAAGGCTTCAGCAAGTCCCCTGCCTACTTTCATTGACTTTATCAGTAAAAAGTAGTAGTCAAGCTATCTGTGAAGAATGAACGATAATCGGTTGCGACTTAATCCAACTAGAAGATCACAGATTGGCTCAAATCGCTGGGTGGCAAGAAATCTCTTAGGACAAATACTCAAACTAAACTAAAAGGAAAATGCTAACACTGTTTTACAGTTATGGAACTCTGGTCTCATCACTTTATTTGCAGGGAGCAAAACACTGCAGATACCGATAATCTGAAAAGGAAAAACAAAAATAAAGCTGAAAATATTCAGCAGGCCAGGTAGCATCCGGAGAGGAGAAGTCGGTCAGTTGAAGTTTCAGGTCTAAAACCCTTTCTTAGGATCTGCTGAGCTTTTCCAGCTTTTTTCCGCAGTGTTCTAGCACTGCTTGACACTAAAAATGGACCCGTGATCCATCCCATCATGTTTTGATTGCAAAAAAGTTGCAATCCAAGAACGATACAGCATAAGATGGATGCCATTGGGCCCACTGACCTTGTGCCAGTTCCTTGAAAGACTAATTCAATTAGTTCCACTCCCCTGCTCATTCCCATACCGCTGAAAAATTTCTTTTCAAGTATTTACCCAATTGCCTGTTGAAAGTTACTATTGAATCTGCATCCACCGGCCTTTCATGCAGTGCATTCCGTATCACAAGAACATGTCACAAAATTAATTTCTCCTCATTGTTTCTGTGTTTCTTTTGCCAATTATATTAAATTGGCATCCTACCTTCAGCCCTTTACAAAGAAAAAGAGGAAAGCAAACTGAAACCTAAGATATCAGTTCAACGCTTTTTTTCTGCAAGAAGAATTTATTTTATTAATTTTCAGAAACGTGTACTGCACTGAGCTCATTCCAGGAGTAACATTGTAAAGAATATATTCAAACCTACCCAAGCCTAGATAGGCTAAAAATCTACCTTCCTGCATTGGAAACAATTTATTCTTATTTACTCTATCAAAACTGCACATAGTTGTGAATACCTTTATCAAATTTATGGAATAAAACGTCCAACCTAATTTATTTCTGACATTCTGCATGAAATATAGATTTCCTTTTATTCATTCAGGGGACCTGAATCATTCCAGGCATCCCTGGCAAGGGATTTATTGCCCATCTCTAATATGCCCTTAAGAAAGTTGTGGTGAGCCAACATCTTGAATACAGCTGAGTGACTTGCTAGATCATTTCAGAGAGTAGTTAAGAGTCAACCACAATGCTGTGGTATTGGAGTCACAGTTGGTAAAGTTGGCAGATTTCCTTCCCTAAAGGACCTTAGAAGGGTTTTAATACTTATGCTAACTTTATATTCCAAATTTATTTAATTAATTGAATTTAAAATCCCCACTTGCCATGGTGGGATTTTAACTCATGTCTCCAAGTCATTAGCCCAGGGCTCTGGATTATTAGTCCAATAACATAACCGCAATGCTACTGTACCTTTACTGCTATGCTATTGTACCTTTACTACCATGCTACTATACCCCATAGAACTTAGGCAAAAATTATTCATAAGTTTTTGAGACTAGTTGATAGTTAACTGGTCTCAAAATAAAGGACAAAATGTTTAATTATTTAACAGCATGATCCCTTATTTAGTAAAACATGCACAAATGGAGGGGAGAAAAAATGGACTTACAAAGCGGGAAGAATTGTTGTTTCTGGTAGTTTTAGCATTGCCGAAAGCTTCCAGCACAGGATTAGCCTGGATGATTTGATCTTCCAGGGAGCCCTTTACAAAGAAAAAGAGGAAAGCAAACTGAAACCTAAGATATCAATTCAACACCTTTTTCAGCATGAAGAATTTATTTTATTAATTTTCAGTACTGAACTCATTCCAGGAATAACACCGTAAAGAACATATTCAAGAATATATTCAAACCACCCAAGCTCATACAGGCTGAAAACCATTATTGGTGAATAATGACCCTTAGTTCCAAATTTACTTTACCGTTTTCAGATCTAAGTACCTGTAAATAGCAACTGTTATATTAATCTAAAAGCTTTATAAATGTTAATGTTTTGGAAAGTTTGGCATTTATTGTCCATCCCTGGTTGCTCTGAGACCATGGTGGTAGACCTCCATGAAGAGAGACTAAATACAACTGTGTAGCGGGATTGGGAATTCTCTAATTTATTAGTCCTGACTGCTGGGTTATTAGTTCACCACATCACTGTGCCTATCACTGTTCTCAAAGTATAGCAAATCTTTTAACATGCAGTTAGTTGATGCAAAATTTTACTTTGATTTACATGATTTATTTATATTCATATAAAATCAAGTTTAATGTAAAGATTTTTGTGAATGGGGTATGATGGACTCTGCTGATGTCATGATGAGTTCAGATGCTTCAGGCTCATTAACAAAGCTTGGTTGATATTTCTGTTGAAATATTGGGCTTGCAAAGAATTAAGTATGTTTAAAGCAAACTTGTGTACAGTGAAGTTTGTTACAAAATTTTTTTGGAAAAAGAAACATTTGATTTGACAAGCTTAAGAGGATAAACAATAGAAGTAAAGAACCTAGACATGTCATTGTATTGCCTTGTCCAGTGCTGTTCAAGGGAATCTAAAGGCCATGACTTTTGTACGTCAAAAGATGTTACACTACTGTTCGGGAGGGTACTTAAACTCAAGCATAATTAACTTTATTTTCCAGAAAAATAAAAAAGCACATTTGACTGATTCTTGGAAAGTCTCCTTTAAGTGTAAAAATCCAACAATAACTATATAAAACTAAATGGACAAATCATACTGATAGTTGTTAAATTACCTTTATTGTGTAATTCTGTACTCCTTTCAAGACATGTTAACCTAGCCAAGACATCCTGCAAGAACTATGGACCTCTGACAATCTAATCGGTGTGAACATATTTCCCACAGCTGTCATATCAAAGAAAGAGGCAATTGGTGTAACATGCCATGCTCATTAAAAGAACTATCCAATTAATCCCATATCCAGCACTTTCTTCATTGCCCTGTAATTTTTTTTGTTCCTTCAAGTATTTATCTAATTCCTTTTTGACAGCCACTGTTGAATCTGCTTACACCACCCTTTCAGGCATGCATTCCAGATCATAATAACTCCTGTATTTTTTTTTCCTCACATCACCAATCTTTTGCCAGTTGCCTTAAATCTCTCTCCTCTGGTTTCTGGTCCTTCTGCCACTGGAAACAGTTTCTTTTTATCTACCTAATTAAAACCATTCAAATCTCTTCTTTACCTTCTCTGCTCTGAGGAGAACAACCCCAGCTCCCCTATTTGCTCCACATAACTGAAGGCCCTCATCGCTGGTACTATTCTAGTAAATCTCCCCTACACCCTTTATAAGGCCTTGGTATTACTCCTAAACTGTGGTGTCCATAACTGATATATCAACTGATGCCTAAGATTCAGCATAACTTCCTTTCTTTCATACTCCATGCCTCTGTTAATAAAGTCAAGGATCCCATATGTTCTTTTAACAGCCTTCTCAACTTGTCCCACCACCGTCAAAGATTTGTGTACATACACCCCACCCTCCCCCCAGGTCTCTATGGCCTGAATTTTCTGGTTGGCATGCGGGGGCGGGCCCCGCTCACTGACGTGTAAAATGATGCGCGGTGACATCAGGCGTGCGCCCTGATGTCACCGCGTGACATTCCGATCTTCAGTTCAGCGGGCACGCACTGGAATCGGCTGCGTGCAGGAACTGTCAAAGGCCTATTAAGGCCATTATTGAATTAATTGAAGTAGTTGTCTGGGCTGCCCATCCAATCTTAAGGTTGGCGGGCAGGCGAAGAGCCCAGGCGGCCTTTGCATTTATCATGAAATCTCATCCAAAGGTGGGATGAGGTTTCATGAAGTGTTTATAAATCCAATAAAATTTTTAATTAAAATTTATTGACATGTCCCAGCTCATGAGGGGACACGTCTGAATAATTTTTTCCATTCTTTTTTTGAAGTTTTAATAATGAAAATAATCTCCCTGAGGTACGGAGCTGCCTCAGGGAGATTTCTGCGTGCATGTGTGAAAGAGCGCAGGCCCAGACTCTCCCTCCTCTCTCCGCCTGCACAGGGAGCGCTCAGCACTCCTGGGTGCACGTTACGCTGGGTGGGCCTTAATTGGCCCGCTCCCGCTCAGCCCCCCTTCGACGGGGAGAAGATTCTCCCCCATGTCCCTGAACCCTTTAAAATTATACTATTTAGTCTCTACTCATTCTTCCCACCAAAATGTATCACTTCACAATTCTGTCAAGTTCTGATCTTACCTTTGTATCGCTTTCAACTACCTTCACACCACCCATATTGGCAAAATACTGAATAACCTTTTTGGTGTTTTCAGTCTTCCCAGCACCGGATTCTCCGCTATGTGTGGAAAAGGCACATTTTTAATTTGTCATTGATATATTCAAATTCAGCCAAAACCATGGTTTTCACTTGCAACATTTGAAAATCCAAATCTTCTTGCAACTTTTGGGATCAGGTTAAGACCAAGACAAGTTGAAACTCAATAATACAATTCCTCTATGAAATACCTTATGTACCTTATCTGTACACTTGTTAATAACAGCAGTTGAGTTGTGCAGCTAAATCTTTAATAATTTAGGCACATGCTTACTCCAGCTATGTCAGAGGCTCTCCAATCCTGATAAAGGGGCATTCCACAAAGCCTGTGTCCACCTCTTGCAAGGAAGAAGTGCCAGGGGAATTGAGGTCAGTGGTAAATCTTCCTCCTTCTTTCTGATCCCACAGGCTGCAGTGGGATCAGCAGCAGGCCCATTCAGACATGACGGCACAATGGATGGTTCATAGCCAATTGTGATGGAACACAAGAATTAGGAGCATGAGTAGGCCATTCAGCCCTTTTTGAGCCTGCTCCACCATTTGATATGATCATGGCCTCAACTTCACATTCCTGTCTGCGCCCCATAACCCTTGACTCCCTTGTGAATCAAAATTTTAACTTCGGGATTTTAACTTTTCACTGACGGTGCCCAGTAGCACGTGACAAACCCAGAAGTTTCAGCAGCATGTGTTTCAGTAGCTTTGTAAAACAGCCACTGCATTTGCACCTTACTTTCAGGTTTCCCGAACAATTAGACCAATCAAGTGCGCTGACAACCAGCATGAGGTTATTTCAGATGAACTATGCGAAGGAGACCTGCTGTGATTAAAGTTGAAGGATTTTCAAGGAGCTTCCACAGAGCAAGAAACTGCACCAATAGACTCACTCTCTTCAAGACATCATCACGTTTCACTGCTGTCTCCCTTGAGCTGATGCTGTAAGGGCCCACAGGGAGGTTCTCTTCCTTGCCAAAGGGTAGAAGAAGCCAGCCACAGTGAATGAAAAGACATGACTAGAAATCCCTCAGTAGGTGAGCAACAAAAATGTGTTGACAGTGTCAGAAGAAGTTTAATGATCTAATCAGAGCAGGCAAGGTAAGTCCAGTGGCATGTTCAAGTATATCTGCAAGAAAAACCCCAACCCCTCTCAATCTGCCTTCCCAAGCCTAACCCTGCATATCACTCCTCATACCAACATTTCTTTCAGGAGCACCCATTCCTCTCTGTCCATGAACCTCCTCATATCCCCATACGACCATCCACCACTGGCTCACAATAATCTCAGTGCATCTTCACAGCTATCTCTCACTGTGATCTTCCACAATTGTTGTACATCCATCCGCTCAACACATTCCTTCACTTTCATTCATATGTCTCTTCTCTCCCTCCTTGGTGGAGAAGAGAGCTCATAATACCAGGTAGAGGCAGAGAACTGGAGCTGGCCCTTCAGCCATCTCCATACTGACAACTGCGGAAGGATCAGAACTGTAGGTGGAAGAAGCTGCACGTTTGTGTTCAACCCCTCTCTCCCATGGAGCGGCAAACAGATGAGATGCTTACTGCTCAGAGATAAAAAGAAAAACTACGGATGCTGGAAATCCAAAACAAAAACAGAAATACCTGGAAAAACTCAGCAGGTCTGGCAGCATCGGCGGAGAACAGCAAAGTTGACATTTCGAGTCCTCATGACCCTTCAACAGAACTAAGTAGAAATAGGAAAGGGGTGAAATATAAGCTGGTTTAAGTGGGGGGGGAGGGGGGTGGGGGGGGGATGAAGGGTGCAGGGGGTGTTGTTGGGACAAGCAGGCAGTGATAGGAGGAGATAACAAAAAGATGTCACAGACAAAACAACAAAGAGGTGTTGAAGGTGGTGATATTACCTAAAAGAATGTGCTAATTAAGAGTGGAGAGCAGGACAAGCAAGGTAGCTCTAGTGGGGGTGGGGTGAAATAAGCGATGGGTGGAATACATTTAAAAATAATGGAAATAGGTGGGAAAAGAAAAATCTATATAAATTATTGGAAAAAACAAAAGGGAGGGGGAAGAAACGGAAAGGGGGTGGGGATGGAGGAGGGAGTTCAAGATCTAAAGTTGTTGAACTCAATATTCAGTCCGGAAGGCTGTAAAGTGCCCAGTCGGAAGATGAGGTGCTGTTCCTCCAATTTGCGTTGAGCTTCACTGGAACAATGCAGCAAGCCAAGGACAGACATGTGGGCGAGAGAGCAGGGTGGAGTGTTAAAATGGCAAGCGACAGGGAGGTCTGGGTAATGCTTGCGGACAGACCGAAGGTGTTCTGCAAAGCGGTCTCCCAGTCTGCGTTTGGTCTCTCCAATGTAGTGGAAACCGCATTGGGAGCAACGAATGCAGTAGACTAAGTTGGGGGAAATGCAAGTAAAATGCTGCTTCACTTGAAAGGAGTGTTTGGGCCCTTGGACGGTGAGGAGAGAGGAAGTGAAGGGGCAGGTGTTGCATATTTTGCGTTTGCATGGGGAGGTGCCGTAGGTGGGGGTTGAGGAGTAGGGGGTGATGGAGGAATGGACCAGGGTGTCACTGAGGGAACAATCCCTACGGAATGCCGCCAGGGGGGTGAAGGGAAGATGTGTTTGGTGGTGGCATCATGCTGGAGTTGGCGGAAATGGCGGAGGATAATCCTTTGAATGCGGAGGCTGGTGGGGTGATAAGTGAGGACAAGGGGGTCCCTAACATGTTTCTGGGAGGGAGGAGAAGGCGTGAGGGCGGATACGCGGGAGATGGGCCGGACACGGTTGAGGGCCCTGTCAACTACCGTGGGTGGAAAACCTCGGTTAAGGAAGAAGGAGGACATGTCAGAGGAACTGTTTTTGAAGGTAGCATCATCAGAACCGATGCGGTGGAGGCGAAGGAACTGAGAGAATGGGATGGAGTCCTTACAGGAAGCGGGGTGTGAGGAGCTGTAGTCGAGGTAGCTGTGGGAGTCGGTAGGCTTGTAATGGATATTGGTGGACAGTCTATCACCAGAAATTGAGACAGAGAGGTCAAGGAAGGGAAGGGAAGTGTCAGAGATGGACCATGTGAAAATGATGGAGGGGTGGAGATTGGAAGCAAAATTAAGAAATTTTTCCAGGTCCCGACGAGAGCATGAAGCAGCACCAAAGTAATCATCGATGTACCGGAGAAAGAGTTGTGGGAGGGGGCCGGAGTAGGACTGGAACAAGGAATGTTCCACATACCCCATAAAGAGACAGGCATAGCTGGGGCCCATGTGGGTACCCATAGCCACACCTTTTATTTGGAGGAAATGAGAGGAGTTAAAGGAGAAGTTGTTCAGTGTGAGAACAAGTTCAGCCAGACGGAGGAGAGTGGTGGTGGATGGGGATTGTTCGGGCCTCTGTTCGAGGAAGAAGCTGAGAGCCATCAGACCATCCTGGTGGGCGATGGAGGTGTAGAGGGATTGGATGTCCATGGTGAAGAGGAGGCGGTTGGGGCCAGGGAACTGGAAATTGTTGATGTGACGTAAGGTGTCAGAGGAATCACGGATGTGGGTGGGAAGGGACTGGAAAAGGGGAGAGAGAAGGGAGTCAAGATAGCGAGAAATGAGTTCCGTGGGGCAGGAACAGGCTGACACGATCGGTCTGCCGGGACAGTCCTGTTTGTGGATTTTGGGTAGGAGGTAGAAGCAGGCCGTCCGAGGTTGGGCGACTAGCAGGTTGGAAGCTGTGGAAGGAAGATCTTCAGAGGAGATGAGGTCAGTGACAGTCCTGGAAACAATGGCTTGATGTTCAGTGGTGGGGTCATGGTCCAGGGAGAGGTAGGAGGAAGTGTCTGCGAGTTGACGCTCAGCCTCTGCGAGGTAGAGGTCAGTGCACCAGACAACAACAGCATCACCCTTGTCAGCAGGTTTGATGACAATGTTAGGGTTGGACCTGAGAGAACGGAGTGCAGTAAGTTCAGAGAGAGACAGGTTAGAATGGGTGAGAGGAGCAGAGAAATCTTCTTCCGCCGCCTTCGTCTCCGTGCTCATTTCTTTGGGCAGGAGTCCTCTCCCCGTTCAACGGATCCTTTTACCCACATCCAATATTCTCCCTCCACCTGGACCCCTCCTTCTGGATTCTTACCTTCTCTTGATCTTTTCATTGAGAACTGTCAGCGTGACATTAGTCGTCTCAATTTCTCTGCTCCTCTCACCCATTCTAACCTGTCTCTCTCTGAACTTACTGCACTCCGTTCTCTCAGGTCCAACCCTAACATTGTCATCAAACCCGCTGACAAGGGTGGTGCTGTTGTTGTCTGGCGCACTGACCTCTACCTCGCGGAGGCTGAGCGTCAACTCGCAGACACTTCCTCCTACCTCTCCCTGGACCATGACCCCACCACTGAACATCAAGCCATTGTTTCCAGGACTGTCACTGACCTCATCTCCTCTGGAGATCTTCCTTCCACAGCTTTCAACCTGCTAGTCGCCCAACCTCATACGGCCCGTTTCTACCTCCTACCCAAAATCCACAAACAGGACTGTCCCGGCAGACCGATCGTGTCAGCCTGTTCCTGCCCCACGGAACTCATTTCTCGCTATCTTGACTCCCTTCTCTCTTCCCTTGTCCAGTCCCTTCCCACCTACATCCGTGATTCCTCTGACACCTTACGTCACATCAACAATTTCCAGTTCCCTGGCCCCAACCGCCTCCTCTTCATCATGGACGTCCAATCCCTCTACACCTCCATCGCCCACCAGGATGGTCTGAGGGCTCTCAGCTTCTTCCTCGAACAGAGATCCGAACAATCCCCATCCACCACCACTCTCCTCCGTCTGGCTGAACTTGTTCTCACACTGAACAATTTCTCCTTTAACTCCTCTCACTTCCTCCAAATAAAAGGTGTGGCTATGGGTACCCACATGGGCCCCAGCTATGCCTGTCTCTTTATGGGGTATGTGGAACATTCCTTGTTCCAGTCCTACTCCAGCCCCTCCCACAACTCTTTCTCCGGTACATCGATGATTACTTTGGTGCTGCTTCATGCTCTCGTCGGGACCTGGAAAAATTTATTAACTTTGCTTCCAATCTCCACCCCTCCATCATTTTCACATGGTCCATCTCTGACACTTCCCTTCCCTTCCTTGACCTCTCTGTCTCAATTTCTGGTGATAGACTGTCCACCAATATCCACTACAAGCCTACTGACTCTCCCAGCTACCTCGACTACAGCTCCTCACACCCTGCTTCCTGTAAGGACTCCATCCCATTCTCTCAGTTCCTTCGCCTCCACCACATCGGTTCTGATGATGCTACCTTCAAAAACAGTTCCTCTGACATGTCCTCCTTCTTCCTTAACCGAGGTTTTCCACCCACGGTAGTTGACAACCGTGTCTGGCCCATCTCCCGCGCATCCGCCTTCACACCTTCTCCTCCCTCCCAGAAACATGATAGGGTCCCCCTTGTCCTCACTTATCACCCCACCAGCCTGCACATTCAAAGGATCATCCTCCGCCATTTCCGCCAACTCCAGCATGATGCCACCACCAAACACATCTTCCCTTCACTCCCCCTGGCGGCATTCCGTAAGGATCGTTCCCTCCGTGACACCCTGGACCACTCCTCCATCACCCCCTACACCTCAACCCCCTCCTACGGCACCTCCCCATGCAAACTCAAAATATGCAACACCTGCCCCTTCACTTCCTCTCTCCTCACCGTCCAAGGGCCCAAACACTCCTTTCAAGTGAAGCAGCATTTTACTTGCATTTCCCCCAACTTAGTCTACTGCATTCGTTGCTCCCAATGCGGTTTCCTCTACATTGGAGAGACCAAACGCAGACTGGGTGACCGCTTTGCAGAACACCTTCGGTCTGTCCGCAAGCATTACCCAGACCTCCCTGTCGCTTGCCATTTTAACACTCCACCCTGCTCTCTCGCCCACATGTCTGTCCTTGGCTTGCTGCATTGTTCCAGTGAAGCTCAACGCAAATTGGAGGAACAGCACCTCATCTTCCGACTGGGCACTTTACAGCCTTCCGGACTGAATATTGAGTTCAACAACTTTAGATCTTGAACTCCCTCCTCCATCCCCACCCCCTTTCCGTTTCTTCCCCCTCCCTTTTGTTTTTTCCAATAATTTATATAGATTTTTCTTTTCCCACCTATTTCCATTATTTTTAAATGTATTCCACCCATCGCTTATTTCACCCCACCCCCACTAGAGCTACCTTGCTTGTCCTGCTCTCCACTCTTAATTAGCACATTCTTTTAGGTAATATCACCACCTTCAACACCTCTTTGTTGTTTTGTCTGTGACATCTTTTGGTTATCTCCTCCTATCACTGCTTGTTTGTCCCAACAACAACCCCCCCACCGCCCCACCCTTCTTCCACCCCCCCCTTAAACCAGCTTATATTTCACCCCTTTCCTATTTCTACTTAGTTCTGTTGAAGGGTCGTGAGGACTCGAAATGTCAGCTTTGCTCTTCTCCGCGATGCTGCCAGGCCTGCTGAGTTTTTCCAGGTATTTCTGTTTTTGCCTGCTGCTCATCTTGGTTCTCATCTGAGGTCCAAGGTAAAGTTGCATAAGTGGCTCTCAACTGCACTGATGTTTGACAGTTGGGAAGCGTAGATCAGACATACAAAACTCGAAGGTAGTAGAAATGACGTCCAATGTATTGGAAATCGCCTCCAAGGTACTATCCCAACAAGTCCTGTGGGAAAAACTCTTTTATTTATGCAAGGAAGATAGCATTGTGATACCTGTTATTCAGTTCTGCCACCACTGGTGACAATTGGGCTCTATTTGCCCAGGTCTGCCTGTTATTTTGGTCTGATAAAAACAAATATGGCTGTGTATAGTGACATCATTATTCCCACCCAGAATGAGGATGATTGGGTAACTCTCCATGAATTAGGAGCCTGCACTGCTGTAAGTGATTTTACTCACACAATTTGTATGTAACTATCCTCCACTGACTGCACTTTTTCTGGAGAAATCACCCTGCTTTTATTGAGAGACATTGCTGAAGTTTTGGTCATGTGTTCTGTTCCTTTGAGTTCATAGAGACTCTTTGTAAATAGATGCTGTAGATCGTTTGCTGATTGTGCTTTAGTGTACTGTTTAAATAGACTCTGCTGAGTAAATGGACTTTGCTTGTCATAAGATGGACAGCTGTGAGCCCTGCTGTTAGTCCTGTTTAGGACACAATACTATATTGACTGACACAATGGTTTAATAGACACTGAACAAATACAGCTGAAACTGAAAGCTGGTACACCAATCAGCCTGCCAGTAGAAGCACAGAGCAGTGGACCTTAACTGTGTGCTCAGACAACAATGTAGAGTATGTGTCACAATTTCTGTGGGATAGGATCATCTGCACATTCAGGTTGGCAGCACAGAGAGGTTCTGTGGGAAGCAATGAAGTGAGAATTATTTCCTCTTTATCCCCTTGAGATCCATTGCCTTTGCCTGAATCATTTAAGGGCAATTACTAGGTCCAAAGCAATGGGCGGAATTTTCAGTGCCCGTTGGTGTCGGGCGTGCTCGGCAGCGTGAGCGGACAATGTGGGAAGAAGGCCAGAAATCACAACGGTTTCACAACGTCGTGAAACAGGTTTGCGATCATCTGCTCAGCCTATTGATGGTGAGCCGCATTTCCCACCATCGGAAGTCAGGAACCTCATTGTAATACATCTGCATATCATTATAAGGCCAGCCCGTCGGACTCAGCACCCCCCTGCTGGATTGTCTGCCCTTGTTGGCGTGA
Organism: Cetorhinus maximus; assembly: GCF_964194155.1. Lineage (NCBI taxonomy): Eukaryota > Metazoa > Chordata > Chondrichthyes > Lamniformes > Cetorhinidae > Cetorhinus > Cetorhinus maximus. The sequence goes on along the minus strand of NC_135893.1, from coordinate 71,148,393 downwards.
CAGCACGCCGATGAGTTTCACAACAGCACATAAGTGTCATGCACCTGGCGAGCTGCACTTCACTCAGGACTTCAAGTTTCGTTTGCCTACCTTGCTTCGGGCAGCACTCACGGTCATCAGTGCCAGGCTTCACAGACAGCACCACATCACTTTTAGGGGGGCTCATGGGCAGGTCTCTACCTACTAGACCAGCCGTAAGGTGGGGGTGGCTTTGTAGGCTGCAGGACTAGGGCTTGCTAGGGGAAGGGGGAGAAGTGGCCTCAGGCAAGGGAAGAGGCTGCAGGGTGAGAGCTGCACTGGGTAAGGAGGGTATCCCAGGGTGTGTGTGGGGCACATGTTGATCTGTGCAAGTGCCCTCAAGATGGTGAGGGCTGAGGAGGCAGTCACCAGAGGAGATGAGGCCAGATGGAGAAGTGAGGGTGTGTGTGAGAGAGTGAGAGGTGATGTCCCTTCAGCGAGTGAGTCCAGTGAGTGAGATGCCAGAGAATGTGCGATGGGTTTGAGTGTGTGAGTTTAGAGTAATGGGATGGTTGCCTTACCCTGGTGGCATGGATGAGATCATTCATCCTCTATCTGCATTAGATGGCCAACCCCTTCTGTGCAGCATTGGCGCAGACCACCACTGCCATCGCCTACCAAATCAGAGTGATAATGTTGCTGCCCCACCAGCGGCTAGAGCGGGGGATAGAGGACATTATGGCAGGCCTCCACAGCATCCAAAAGGCACTCAAGGAATGTGACTAAACCAGGGGGTTGCAGTCTTTTTGCCTTTTGGGGCCATCCTGTCTTCTCATAGGGCAGGATTTTCCCTCCGTTGGGGTTGAAGTTGAAGTGCGGGCGCGCAGAGGCGCGCCTCTGATCGGCACCCCCAATCGGGGGTGCACGCCGTCATTTTACGTGGGTGGGCCAATTAAGGCCCGCCCAGCGTGATGTCCGTATGGAAACACTATGCGCTCCCTGTGCGGGCGGAGAGAGGAATCCCTAAACCCAAGAGTGCGCTCTTTCGCACATGCGCACGGAAGAGCGCACTCATCTCCCTGAGGCAACGTGCTGCCCCAGGGAGATTGCCTCTACTGTCAAAAATATTAAAAATAGAAAAAAAAATTCCCTGACATGTCCCCTCATGTGACACTGTCACATGAGTTGGGACATGTCCATAATTTTTTAAAAAACTTTAATTAAATTTTTTAAAACCTAATTTAAATTTTCAGGTAGATGGGGGCTCAGCAAAATCAGCTGTGCACCCGCCGACCTATCAATGGCCAATTAAGGCTATTGACAGAGTCATTAAAGTAATTAATGGACCTGCCTGTCCAACCTTAAGCCCTGATGGGCATTAGAAAAAGCATGAAACCTCATCCCGCCTGTGGATTGTATGTTTCATTGTATGTTTTCAAGAAGGAGTTAGATATAGCTCTTGGGGTGAAAGGGATCACAGTATATGGGGAGAAAGCGGGAGCAGGCTATTGAGTTGGATGATCAGCCATGATCATAATGAATGGCGGAGCAGGCTCGAAGGGCCGAATGGCCTACTTCTGCTCCTATTTTCTATGTTTCTATGTTTCTGTGCAGCAGTCGTGGGCTGAGAGCACTGAGAGGTGTGCATGTGGTTGCACTTTAAATATGGTGCCCGGCATGATGAAGCGGTGAGGGTGAATGAGACCCCACCCGCCACCGAAACATCGTGTTTCCCGGGAATGCATAATTAATGCGACGGGTTTGGGATGATACGGCGTGAGAAGCCACCATTGCGACCAGTGGATAAAACATCGTTTTTCCCACTAACTACCGCACTTGGTGCAAATCTGGGACAGTTCCGCCCAGTGTTTCTGACTGCTCTCAGCAAGCTTGGGTTCCACTCGGCCCTTCAGATGATTTTCTGAGTACATTTTGTCTGGGGAAGCCTATAACCTTCCAGGAATATCCTTCTCAATAGGTGCGGTGTAGGCTAAAGATCCAAGCATTGCCTCCCACCACACTCCCACCGCCCCACCAGAATTTCCAAGCCTCCTCCCCATAAGGAGGAATTCTAATGGAACAAAGTATGTTCCACCTCATGTTCCACCCTGCTTCTGGAAGTTACATGTACCCAGGTCCAGGATGGAAATTCAAGCCCATAGCATGTAACATCAGAGCTGGAGTGGTTCATGAGACCCATCAGCAATGCAGTCTTATCAGCAAGATCCATATATCAAAAGCAAATATAAAAAACATATCCTCAGATTAACTGTGTCCTTTTTCATGGAGATTTACTAGTATTTTGATACAACTGGAATCATCCATACTATTTTTCATAGTTATTGGGTTCTAATTATTCCCAACAGTTTACATTGTGAATAAAAACCATAACAGATTCATATAAATAGGTACTTACGTGATGAGCATGGATTGGTTTTCTCGCTCTGCCAAAAAATTAAGTTAAAAAAAATTATCAGAAGGCCCACGTGCATTATAAGGACTGTTTTACAATGGTGAAAGATTACAGTACTGAATTAGTGATAATGTGCTCCTCATTTTGAGCACCATTTGCATATACCTCTGACAAATGATGGCAGGTTCCTATGCAAATGTTGCTGGCATCACAAGAAACTCTGTTTGATATTCCTTTCCTGTAATTCCATGCATTCAAACTTTAGTTTGCACCAATTACTTAAACAACAGTCCTGATTCCTTGAAGACCAGCAAGTATTGAATAAATTACTATTGAGTGGATAACTGCAAGGTGCCACGCCCTTGGTCTACACCAGTCAAACATCTTCTCCACCCCAGCACTTCAGCGAATGGATGGTTATGGAGTGCCACAGCGTAAATTGATGCACCTTGTGATACATGTGTAAAAGTTGAATCTGATTGTACTTATGTGATGGTGATTTTGAAATGGTTTGGAATGTGCTTCCAGATATTTTATGAATAAAGTATATTTTTCAAAAAAAAAAGTAAATTATAAACTGTGATGCTTGAAGATCCTCAATTTTAAAACCTACAGTCGGCCCAGTGCATTTCTCTGTGGTAAGTACCCTACAGTGATAATCGTGGTACTGTCGCTGAACTGGTATTCCAGATATCCAGGGTAATGCACCAGGGACCCAGGTTTGAATCCCACCACAGCAGATGGTGAAATTTGAATTCAATAAAAATCTGGAATTAAAAGTCTGATGATGACCATGAAACCATTGCCAATTGTTGTAAAAACCCATCTGGTTCACTGATGTTCTTTAGGGAAGGAAACCTGCCGTCCTTACCTGGTCTGGCCTACATGTGACTCCAGACCCACAGGAATGTGGTTGACTCTTAAAATGCCCTCTGAATAAGGACAACTAGGGATGGGCAATAAATGCTGGCCTGGCCAGCGATGCCCACATCCCTTGAATGAATTTTAAAAATGTACCTGTAGAGTTTTCTTCCTCTTTAACTGAAATGTCATGTTTACATTTGTAAATCTAACTAATATTTTTATTACAGCTAATTTTTTTAATGATTGCAGATCAGTCTGTATGTGAGTATGACTGTACATGTGTGTGAGTGCCTGAGTGTGAATAGGCATGAGTGCGCATGTATGCATGCCCAAAGCATTTCTGATCCTTCCCCTGTGACATAACTGATATAGTAGCATAATTACTATTATAGGGCTATAAATGAGAAGGTGGTTCTAGGTGTCCTTGAGAAATGAGAAGAAAGGGAAAGGTGTACAAGATGAGAAAGAGAGGGAGAGAGATAAAGTGATATACAGACAGAGTGACAGACAGACGGACTGAATGACATAGAGAGGAAATGGGAGACACACAATGAGTGCAGGAGAATCACAGGCCTAGATTTTCACGTCTTTGTCCATGGCTCCTTGATGAAAATCCAGTCCACAGAGTGGGAGACTTAGAGAGTTTTTTTTAATATCCTTTCATGGGGTGTGGGCATCACTGGCAGGTTCAGTACTTTTTGCCCATCCCTAATTGCCTTTACTAGACCATTTCAGAGGGCAGTTAAGAGTTAATCACATTGGTATGGATCTAGAGTCGCATGTAGGCCAGACCAGGAAGGCTGGCAGATTTCCTTCATTCGAAAACCAAATGGGTTTTTCCAACAATCAATGATAGTTGCCATGGTCGCCATTACTGAGACTAACTTTATATTCCAGATTTTACTAATTGAATTTAAATTCCACCAGCTGCAATGTGGGATTTGAACGCATGTCCCCAGAGCATTAGCCTGGGCCTCTGGACTACTAGTCCAGTGACATTACTCGTACACCACCATCTCCCCATATAGAGAGACATACAGAGAAAGTGGGAATTATGCAGAAGAAAAAGTCTAAAGAAAGGAGAGACTTAAAAAGGAAAGAGTGAACGAGGCAAAGGTTTGCTGTGATGTCTGTTGCACAATTAAATGCTTTCATTTCCTAAACATGCACTATTTTAAGTTCAGTGTGCTATTCAGGATGCTCAGCTTCTGAATTAAGGAAAACCTATTTAAAACACATTCTATGATGCAGACAGAGCAAAAAATTGCTTGCATATAATGACACCACTATTCCCAGCCAGAATAGAGATGATCTCCCATCAATCACACCTGGAGACTGCATGCTGTAAGTGACTGGGGTGAATGTTACTTCGATAACTTGTATTTAACTATCCTTCATTCACTGTCATTGTCTAGAGAAATCACACTGTTTTTATCAAGTGAAGTTGCTGTAGTTTCAGTCGTGAGTTCTGTTTCCTCCTACTCTTTTTAATTAGATTCTGTAGACCATTTGCTGTCGTGCTAAAAAGGCTTTTCTTGTTGAGTAAAAAGACTTTGTTTGATCCAAGTCCTGACAAAAGATCTGCCCTGCCTTTAACTCATTGACTGAAACAGTGATGTAAATAGCTGTTCAACCGAAAGCTTCCCCGCCCTAACAACGTAAGTTTGCTTAAATGTAAAATGGATGTGGGAAGATTCATTGATTAAGAAAGGGGTTTAAATACTCAGTACTTTCAAAATGTTTCAAAACATTTTAAAAAAATCTTTCCACTCGTCTCTTACCTACAAGCATGTCATGGTAGGCGTTGTCTGAGATTGAGAAAAGGTGAGGGGGCATCTCATTGCGTTTCTTGCCCTTGTACATGTTAGCCACTCTGCTACCATAGATAGGCAGCCACTTGTACGGGTTCACCGTTACACAGAACAACCCAGAATAGGTCTACAAAATAAGGAAACATAACTAAAATGATGTGTCGCAATTTTGATAAAATAGTTACATACTATTAATTTCATGAGTGCTCAGCAACATGAATGATAAAGATCCACCACTGAACTGAATTTACTTGGAAATGACAATGCATGAAAGAAGGATTGCATTTATATAGTACCTTTCATGGTCTAAATACATCCCAAAGCACTTTACAGCCAATGAAATACCTTTGAAGTGTGGTCTCTATTGTAATGTAGCCAATTCACACACAGCAATGTCCCACTAATGGTAATGAGATAATGACCAGGTAAGCTATTATTTTAAGTGATGTTGGTTGAGGGATAAATATTGGCCAGGGCACCAGGGACAACTTCCCTGCTCATCCTCGAAATAGTGCCACGAGGTCTTTTATGTCTACCTGAGAAGGTGGACAAATTCTTGGTTTAACAGTTCCACTGAAAGAGAGCAGTTCCAACAGTGTAGTGCTCCTTCAGTAGCCTAGATTTTGTACTCAAGTTTCTGACTCACAGCTGAGAGTGCCACCTACTAAGCCTGTTTTATAGTTTCTTCTGCACACTGCCATATGTGGTTGTACACCTACACCTAACCCATTATGTGGATCTGGAACATCTGGAACATCTGCAATGGAGAATGTACAGTGGAGAGTGATAATACCTCTGCTACCAGCTCTGACATTGATTTGGTATTATGGACAGCAACCTCACTTGTTTCAACACTTCAAAAAAACAGTTTCTGCATGTCTCTTAAAATCTATACATTGCCCATCACTTTTCATATTCGATGACTCTAGTCCATCATGTATCAACATTTCTGGTTTCCGGCAACCCCATGGAACTTTTACAGCTTCACCATAGTTCCAGGAAGCTATGTTTTCCTATATTCAAGCACACCTATTTCCATCTAAAACACTTAAATGTCTCTGAAGTTCAAGTTATTCTAAAACTAGAATACTACTCCTGTAACCAGGGAGGTTCTTTTAGTACATATGCCTTTGGATAGGATGTAAATACACCACTGACCTCTCTCCCTTCACCATAATCTTTCTCACTTGCTCTTATGGTTAGTGTCCCTAAGATTTCCCTTGTTCCTTTTAAGCTTTAAGCATGCCTTCTGACAGTTTACAGCTTTGCTCTATAGCCTTACATTGTTAAAATCAACACTTATTACTCAGTCTTCGGCTTTAACTCACCTTTTCCCAGTCCTTGGAACTCCTTTCGTCTCTCTTTACTGGTACAGCATTCAGGACTTTCAGTACAAGCTCAGCATCACCTGACCTCTGTTCCCTGTACTGAGGTGTCAGCCTTGGCTCAGTGGTAGCTGTCTTACCTTTGAGTCAGTAGGTCATGTTATAACTCCAGCACCTGAGGACATAATCTAGACTGGCACTTCAGTGTGCTACCAAAGAAGTGCTGCTCTGTCAGAGGTAACACCTTGCATATGAAATGTACAGGGCAGGGAGAAGGGAGTTTTTCCAGCATCCTGGTCACACATTTGGGCCTTAATAAAGTCCATCAAAACAGATTAACTGGGCATTGTTATTGTTTGATAGTTGTGGGAACTTCCTGTGTATAGATTGGCAGAGATTGACTGCAAAAATCTTTAGGATATCTTGCAAATGTGAGAAGTATTTTATAAATGCAAGATCTTCCTTCCTTCCTTCTCCTTTCTTCCCCTTCTTTCTTTCCCTTCCCCTTCCTTCCTTCTTTTTTTAACTGAAGATATTGGCCCTTCACACTGGTTTCTTCATTTTTAACAAAAATAACACAAATTAAGAATCTTGTGTGACATACATAGATTCGCATTTTGATGTAACGATCACGCAGGTTCACAAGAACGCTGGCCTCATTTAGAAAGGTCAAGTTGGCCATGTCCGTGGCTTGGTAAAACTTTGGTGGATTCATTTGTTGAACATTATCCTTCTTCATGGTCAGAGTCTGAAAAAAAATTGTACAGAATTTAAATATAATGTGTAACTTACATTATTTTAGATTTGAGTAACACATGACCATCGATTAAATTATAAGGATATCTTTACCATTGATTGCTACGAAGAAAAACAAACACCAAAGCTGTAAATTGCATAGCTTGCCCTGATTACCAAGATATTTATTTTAACTATATCACATCATATAAAAATGGAACAACCAGAAAGTCAAAATAGCAATGATCAGCTTGAAGCTCTGTGTTTTACCATTTGGCTTCTATGGAAGTCAGTGCATGTTCCCTAATTTTTTGAAATGCAAAAAGTTTAATTCACTTTGATTTTTTTCTTGGTCTCCTTTTTCACAGATTCACAGATTCGTTACAACACAGAAGGCGGCCATTCGGCTGTCATGTCTGCACCAGTTCTCTGAACGAGCAATTCACCCAGTGCCACTCTCCTGCCTTCTCCCCATAACCCTGCATATCCTTCATTTTCAGATTCTCCTTGCCATTCAATTTTTCAAAAACGTCTTCGTGACTGTGCTTTATTTTGTAAAATGAGGACGTGTTCATAATATATTTGCGTGCACACAGCATCTGATACTCACCATAAAGATCACAAGATAAAGAACAGATGAGAGAGGTCGTTTGGACCACATAGCTCATCTTTCTAAAGGAACCTATGCTTCTTCCATCCACTTCCTTCAATGCGTGTAACTCCCTCTTGAGTGATTCCAGAGTTTTTGCCTCCAATACGCTATCCAGAAAGCCATTTGTGGCATTGACCACAATGTACAAAGAAATTACTTCTCACATCTGTCCTCAGTGTTTCCAGTTTTAGTTTGTACCTATGTCCTCTTTTCTTACAGCTAAAGCTTAATTTAGAACCATACCATGGATTAAGCTTTACTATTCCTATTAGTGTCTAATATACCTCTAGACATCTCCTTTCAAGGTTGAAGAGCCCACTTTCTCTTGCATCATTTATTTATATGGTTGGTTGGCTGAAGGTCACATAGCATCTGGAGCAGAGAAGATGTGATGGAAATTCTACTCAGCATTTGCAATAACTCCAACACTGATCCTGATAAGTTGAAGCTAATTCCAAGTATAGAATTCATGATATTTACACCAGCTACTGAAAAGGTCAAATTCGGGTAAATATTATAACCCCTCCAATCTCCTATTATCAAAGCAAATGAAGTGAGCACTGACGTTCACCATTTAGCAAAAGATGCATTAATGTCGTAAAAAAGTGACATGTAGGTGCTTTTCTTTATTTCCCTCAATACAACTTGAAAGATAATTTTTACTTACTTGATTCTTGGCAGTCTTCAAAGTGACTTGGTCACCTTGCTCAGACTGGATCTCTGCTGCAATAAAACCATCTTTTTCATCCTTGATCCAGCAGGACTTCTTAATGTCGTAGGGCTTGCTCATATAGTCTAGTTTCTCCTTTTCACTGGGAGCCAGAAAAGGCATGGGATCGATATCATCTCCACACTCTCCTTTGCCAACCATTTTGAAACTGAATTGATTGCAGAGAACTAACTCGAAGAGAACGGAGAACCCTTTGAGAGTGCAAAAAAAATAGAAAAGCAAGCTAGAAAGGGAAAACTAGTTCAATGATTTTTTTTATTTCTGCAAGCCTACTTAAGTTGTCCTAAAACTCACCAGCATGATATCCCACTGTAATTCCTGGATATATCCACCTGTGACATCTGTCACTGGCCTTACCAAGTTTAGAGGGGTGGGGGGAGCTCACGTAGGACTGGATTTTCACGGAGTCAGGCCAACTCCGGAGGCTTTTACAAATAGCGGAAGGGACCAGGAAGCAGATTTCCCACCACCATTTCCTACAGATCCCATTTTTGTTGGCGGGGGAAGAGGATGAAGTGCGATTCACACAGGAAGATGCCCAAATTCAGCTGGGCCATTTGAACTTAGCACTGAGTTCAAACAGACCCCATTCTCGTTGTTCCAAGCGCCCTAACCCGCAGTGCTAAATTTTTGGAGGATACAGAAATGCTCATGACCTTAAGCTATTTAAATCCCCAGCCCTTTAAAAATGAAAATTAACAGGCTGAAGCCGTCAATTAGTGCAACAAAAACCAACACCCGCTGCTGGAAGAGGCCCTTAATTGTCCACTTAAGCGGCTCAATTAACCTTTGGTTGGAGGGCCAGTGTCCCTGACACTGGTAAGATGGCATGGCAGCAGAAAGATGATGGGCACTCCAATCCTTACAATCCCTTGCCGTTTTATGGGCTCCTCCGCCTTTTAGCTTATCACAAGAGGGCTGGTAAAATCCAGCCCCAAATGTTCCCCTCACCATAACTCTGTCTCAGCATACCTCAGTCATCTCATCCAACAGCACATTTGTACACATGACTCTGCCATATTCCTTTTTCCCTGTTCCCTGTGCCCACAATCAGTGTTCCTTCTTTATGTCCCACCCCCCATTTACCAACTCACACACTCCATTCAAAACTTCACTAAAACCTTTTCCTTTGACCATGCTTTTACCCTTCCTTCCAACTTTCTCTTTTCCTTTATTTTTCCCCTCAGCTTTTTCCATTATGACAAGTGGCTGAAGCATTCGTTGTGTATGTGGAGGCTGTGATAGAAATGTTAACTGATTTTCATTTCTTAAAAATACCTCCAAATTCACTCACAAAATAAATATGAATAACACATAATTTAAAATCAACCGACATTTATAGTCAATAATATAGCAAGTGATTAAAGAATCATGGTTGTTCAACAAGAGATAAAATTAACTGTTTAAAGATTTTTTTAAAAAGAAAACATCTTATGCTGAAATTGCAAAGTAAAGCACAATTCAAGCAACTGATGCTCTTACTAGAGGATTTTTTTGAACAATTCCTCAAAAGATGCAAACAGAATGCTTTAAGGAAGGCCGTAACTTCTGTTCAGGATTGTAGTGTTTGTTTTGGGTATGAAATGGTTTAATATATATAGCAATCCCCCAGTGAACATCATAAGATAAAATATCACAGAATCACAGATTCTTACAGCATAGAAGGAGGCCATTCAGCCCAACATGCTTGTTCTGGTTCTTTGAAAGAGCTAATTAGACGCATTCTCCTTCCCTTTCTCCATAGCCCTGCAATTTTCTCCCTTCAAGAATATATTGAGTTGCCCTTTGAATGTTACTATTAAATCTACTTCCACCATCCTCTCAGGCAGTGCCTTCCAGATCACAACAATTTACTGTATTTAAGAAATATCTCCTCCACTGACCTCTAACTCTTTTGCTATCTAAGAATTTAAAAAGCAAATTTCCTTTTAATAAAAACTTGCCTTCTAGCAAAGTAGTTGAAATGACAAATATAACTTCATAATAATCACAACTTCATGTCATTCTAAGATTTGTTGATAAATTTAATGGGCATGTGAATGCATTAACCAACCACCAAAAAAACGTTATTACCAAATCACTTACCAGAGATGGGGCAGAAGCTGCTGTGCAGTCTTCTTGGAATTTGCCTTTTATACTTCACGTAATATCCTGAGTAAGCAAAAATCATTCACAAGTGTTTACAGAAAAAAATCATTAAGTATCCTTTATTGGGCATTCATTGGCTACTCCTGATCCCCAGTGTATGGCGCAGTAAATAGCCGGTTTCTAGGGAATTTTAGAATCCAACTTATGTCCATAAAAGGGACAGGAAACAGGTGCAATGTTGTAGCTTGGAAACTGTACTGTACTCAATATATCAGAGATCGAGTTGCAGCGTTGCTTAAGGGGGACATTAATAAAACTGCTATTTTAAAAAATTAAAGCATTAATTTAATTCATAAACTATTTTTGTATTAGGAAAAAGTTTTTGTGAAATCATTAACTTTCCTTATTGTATGTTTAGACAGAAAGTCACTTTTGTTTTTGTTTAGCTTTTTTTAGTTTGACTGGACTCCATGTTGAGTTCTATATATTTCAGATGTTCTTTACCCACCCTGATACTAAAAAGAAAGGAAATTACACCATACAAGCAAAACTAATGATAGATTCTTGTATTGAGAGCACAAAGACCTTGTTTCAATAATTCAGCTGTTTCATTTTGCATCTCAATGCAGGATATTTAAACTATGAAACAAAGAGTTTTCTTTTATTCTTTCATGGGGTGTAGGTGTCGCCTGCTAGGCCAGTGTTTATTCCTCGTCACTAATTTCCCTTAAGAAGTTGGTGGTGAACCACATTCTCGAAGCTCTTCAGTCCATGTGTTGTAGATACACCCATGGTACTGTCAGGAAGGGAGTTCCAGAATTTTGATCCAGTTTGTTCTAATTTAGAACCTCGAGGAGCAGAGAGGGTGGAGAAACCAGATCTTTTGAAATGGGGTAGGAGAGATGAATATAGTTGCAGCCTACTGTCATTAGTCAGCCTTGACTACCCAGCTCTGCTTTCTTGAATCAAGTTATCCCAGTGTCATTAAGCATATTACTGCAGTGCAGAAGTGTGGGGTTATTGGTTGTACTGATATAATTAGGAGAGGAAGCACTGTAACTTCAGTAGTGCCCCGTCTTTGGGACCTGAAGCTTAGAGGTTGTGTGTTTGGAGGATAGGATAATTCCAATCACCCTAATTTACTCAAGTAAGACTCTTTGAAAGGTAAACCTGCTAACTGTTGGAGCCACAACTGCCTTTTAGACCCATTGTATTACTTATGTGTTTACTCAATCCTGATTTAGAGGTATAACTCTGTCAGTACAGGTATCATTTTTTAAAATAGATAAAAATTTCCTGAAAAGAATGGCTCACACAGTAGGGAAATGCTTGAGATTTTGTTGTTCATGTCACAGGACTCCCTGTTATTTGATTTTGCCTCAGATGGTTCAGAACGAGGACTCACATCATTTAGTGAAAGAGCAATTTTAGCAAAATATAAAATGTCTTTAAAAGGAAGCTCTGTGGATATTTTAGAAATCAAGTTTAAACAAGGCCAATAGTCCACGGATTTTGGAAAATAAGCTGACATTTCCAATAACCTACCTCCCAAATCAATGCAACGGTAAGAAACAAATCTATTTCTTGAAAAGGAGCTCTTTTCCCTAAAAGTAAATCAAAATTTGTGGCAGTGAAAGCATTTAAGGTCACAGGAATTAGTAAATGGGTGCATCCAACACTAATAGCATTGAACTATAGAAAAGTTAAGGTGCAGAAAGAGGCCAATCAGCCCATCATGTTTGCGCTGGCCGAAAAGAGAAAAAAGAAACTAGCTGCTCATTTTAATCCCTGGTCCATAGCCTTGCAGGTTACAGCGCTTCAGGTGCAGAACAAGGTACCTTTTAAATGAGTTGAGTGTTTCAGCCTCAACCACCAATTTAGGTAGTGAATGCCCACCACCCCCTGGGTGAAAAAGTTTTTCCTCATGTCCCCCCCCAATCCTTCTACCAATCACCCTGGTAATTGATGCCTCAGCTAGGGGAAACAAGTCTTTCCTGTCTACCCTATCCAAGCCCCTCATAATTTTGTATACCTCAATTAGGTCACCACTTAGCCTCCTCTGCTCTAAGGAAAACAACCATAGCTTATCCATTCTCTCCTTGTAGCTGCAATTTTCAAGCCCTGGCAACATTCTTGTAAATCTCCTCTTCACTCTCTCCAGAGCAATTATGTCCTTCCTGTAATGTGATGGCCAGAACTGTACACAAAATTCCAGCTGTGGCTTAGCCAGCGTTTTCTACAGTATACACTGAAGGCATCCCAACTCACTTGCCCATGGATAGTTCATCAAAATGTCTAATGATAAGGATATGCCATTGTGAGGCTTCCCATTGTAAAATTAATAAAACAAAAATATAATTGAATGAAATCTAACCAGTGAAGAACTTATTCTCTTTAGGGATTTGGCACAGATTGCAAGTCAGAAATAGAAGAAACTGTATTTGACCAGAAAGGGAGGTATGAAAGAGTAATGTATACAAAAGCATGTATAACAAAATAATTCAAGGTTGTTTTCTCAGAACTACTTCTAAAATTTGCACTCATCTGCAAGGTTGAGGTTGATGGACCATTCATTGCAATTGGCCGCAACCCTATAACTCAAGAGTTATTCCTGGTCACAAGACCATTGACATGATAGTTGTAGCATCACAGAAGCAAGGGAAGAAATGCCTTGAGCAAGGCATGGGTTTATACATTGTCTCTGTTGACTTGGAAATCATCTTTGATACATTTAGCAAGGAAGAACTCTGAAAGAGCTGGTTCCAAACAGAACCTATCATCTACATAGCAGCATATTGGTCAAGGTGACTACAGATGGAGAAATGTTGGAACTGTTTCCTATATCAAAACAGTGAAAAAGGTTGAATTCTTGTCCCAGGCCATTTCAACATTTCTTTGCTGCCATGTTTGAACTAATGGCAAACTTTTCAAATGAAGAAGATGCCAAACAAAGATGGAAACCGATGAGAAAACCAAGCATGAGTGTTTCTTTTCTGATAGTTCTGCTTGCTTATTTGAATGACTATTTGCAAACCATCAGAGAGCATTGGAATGACTTAAGCTGAGGAAAAAAACTGAAGCTTCAATCTGCGTTAGGATCTCATTAGAAAAATATGTGAGCCATGCAGAAGTACGAGCTAACACATCCATCAGGACCCAGACTCAATTGCTATCATTATACTGCATCTTGGTTACTATACACACTGAATGAAATAATAATGCAGTGCAACCAAAGGCTTGTATAAGGCCAGTTTGTAATTTACAGTGCTTGCAAACATAAAAAAGCATTATGCACTGATATGCTATTTATTTCTGTAAATTAAAAAAAACATTTGTGACAACCTTTCTCACTTTTCAAAGATTCTCCTTACAATTAAACACTCAACAGAAAAGCAGCACTGTGGGGCTGCAGGAAATAACCGCAACATACATACTTCATTCTGCAATTAAAAAGCTTGTGATACTTGGCAAGATTAAAATCATATTCAGCATTAACCAAGCAAGCTCATTGGTCTTTTTACCATCCCCTAAAAGGACATTTAGCACAGCATAGAATTCCCAAGAAACATGCTGTTAATTGATTCCCCCCTGGGGTTTGAATACAATCCAATCAGAGTTGAGCTAATGACTTCTGAACTTGTTTACCAAATCTTTTTTTGAACAGTTACTTCTTGCCCATGAGAATGGGTAACGTATAAAAAGGGATTACAGACAGCACCATATGTTTCATTTGCTGATTGGGGGTGGGATGGTGGTGTAACGCTAGTCACTGGATTAGTAGGCTAATGTTCGGAACACATGGTCCAAATCCCACAATAGCAGCGGTTTAAATTCAATTAATTAAACAGTTAAATTAAATAATAAATCAGGAATTCAAAGCTAGTCTCAGTAATGGTGAGCATGAAACTATCAATTGTCTAAAAAACTCATCTGGTTCACTCATGTCCTTTAAGGAAGGAGATCTGCTGTCTTTACCCAGTCTGGCCTACATGTCTCCAGGCCTGTCCCACAGCAAAAACAGAATTATCTGGAAAAACTCAGCAGGTCTGGCAGCATCAGTGGAGAAGAAAAGAGTTGACTTTTCGAGTCCACATGACCCTTCAACAGAACTGAGTATAGTTAGGAGAGGGGTGAAATTGCTGTCTCTGAAATAGCCCAGCAAGCTACTCAGTTGTGGCAAATAGGAATGAGCAGCAACTGCTAGCCTTGCCAGCGATGCCCATATACTATGAAAGAATGAGTAAAAGCTATCTTGTTGAGGTTTCTGAATTTGTTTAATTTATACCCCAGAAGCATGATGGTAGCTCCATAATCTGATTGCAAATCAAAGGAACTTTCTGTAGTTTTGTGTAAAAATTAGAGATGCTGGGATTGACTCCTTAGAGGGCAGAGAGGTTAAGTGGAAGTTTAATACAGATGTTCCAAACTATGATGAGTCATATGTGCAAATGCCATGTCACATTTCTGAGGCTGGATTCTTGTCTCCCAATGGAAATGAAATGCTGAACTTAGGTTTTTTTTTGCTGGAAAAACAAATTTCCTCTGCCTTTCCAACCCCACACTATTTTTGTGTGGCCTTTTGGCAGGTTGGGAAGGCCTTGAATGCAAAATGTACATGCACCTCTTCCGATGTCAGCGTCCCCATCGTGAGGACCATAGGAAAATTGCATTTCCTCCCGCACATTATTTTCATGTGCTGGTGCATATTTTGGAAGCCTTAAAAATTGCACCTCCTTGGGGAGTTCATGACCACTGGTAGAAACCTGCTGGAGTGTTGGGAACATTCTGAAAGGTAAGTCTAAAATGTTTTAACACTTTCAAATGTCACTATTAGATGCCGTATTGTAATGTAGATGTGTTTTTGATGTAGTGATTCTTCTTGGGATCTGTCCTGCAAAGATAAGTTGAGTCTTACATTGACCACCATGTGTAAGTGTTGTCATGCATAACTGTACTTTTTCCAATGGAGAAAGTGCCACAATGCATTAAAAATAAAAAGTCCTGCCAGCCTTTGCTGTCATGTCTTTTGCTGTGATGTAAATCACCACACTGAAAGTTGAAAAAAAATCTCTGCACCTGCTCTCCACTATTGTTTGGCAGGCACTCTACTTTGAACTAGAAATGGACATCATTCTGATCTGTCAGTTTCAGGTAATGTAGCTGGAAGCTTTTGATATGACAGATGTGGCCATTATGAATGCTTGGCTTGGTTTCAAAAACTACAATGGCTTCATCTCAGCAGGTGGTCTGTTAAGCCAAGAATGATTGAAACTTTTAAGAGGCTGTAGTAACAGAATATTCCTTGATGTGGTTTTTTGTTTGTTTACAAACCTTGTAGGCACTTCAACGATTTCATTATTTTACACTGGAGTAGTTTTTTTTTTCTTTCCAGTATCAATAGTAATGTGTTTGAATTCAGGGTTTTATTTAAATTGTCAGAAATTAAATTTTTTTCCCAATAAGTTTAAAGCAATTCCCATTGCATATTAGATATTGGGTGAGTGGCTCAGGGGGATACTTGGTGGCATGGAGTTTGCATGGAGGTGGTATGGGTGGTTTGAGGAGGCATGGGGTGACATGGTTGATTTGAGGGGGCATGGGATGTCATGGGGAGGATTGGGAGGTGAGGAGGGAGACAGTTGAGGTTTAGGGGATGTTTAAATGATCTTGGGAGCTGGGCTGCTGTGTTGGTGAACTTTCTAACCAGCCCGCCTGCACACTCACATTTCTCACACACTCCATCATGGCTTGCAAAATGCATTGCAAACCCCCTGTGCGAAAAGACCCAGGCAAAATAATACATCGGGTCAGGTGTACTTTTTGGAAGGTGCAAAAATGCACAGCTCAGGTTTTCCCGAACCCACATGAAAATCCAGCCTCTGGTGGCCAAGGTGGAGCAGCTCTGAAGATGCTCTTGTTTTCAGAACAAATTTACTTGCCATTACATGTCTAGTGTACACATAACATTACCAACGACATGTTGCGACAAATAAATGTGTGGTGAACAATAACTATTGCAAATGCATTTCAGTACATTGAATGTTACTTTACACTGCAAAATTACAATTCATAGTATCATCCATTCATGCCAAAATATTTGACACATACAGCCTAAAGATCCTATTAATCAATAAACGTCCACTGAGGAACAGGGGAGGAAACATATTGAAGAGACAATCAACAAAGGCAATCCCCATGTACCTCCTAGATGTTGGGCAGGTGCTCGGGTAACACGCTGTTTGCCCAAGTACATGGCTGGGGAGACTGCAGAGATGATGTTGTTCAGTGAAAGACAGGTTAAATATAAATTTGGTGACTTTGTTTCGGGCCATGTGCTACCACACTTGTTTATATAGAAAACTGAGGAAAAGAAGGAAAAAATTCACACCTGAAGGGAGTATCGGTTGGTGGATGGACATTACAGTGTTGCAGCTTTATCCACAGCCCCAGTGGATGTACACATTTTAACAAAGGCTTCTATGGTGGAAAGAAAATTCAACTGAGAAAAAAGCTCCCACTTCCTAATAGAAGTACAGGGTGAGTGGTTGGGGATGAGGGCAGTCGTGTCTTCTGAGTCTTTTGAGCCTCATTTAGTACATTAGACAAGACACTCTTTGCCAGTAGAGTTAATTTTCAATAGCCCAGGTTTTTGCTCCTGGGTCAGGTGCACAGAGATGGGAGAATTCCGGCTCTGTGAATCCAACCTTTAAAAATGGCCACCTGTGGTTCTGATAATTGTTCCGGGGGTGGAGGGCAGTCTGGATTCAAAGTCGGGCCTGCTGCCTCCTGATCGAGTGTGGAGGCTGCCAGGTGCAGAGGTGGGCTGGGCAGAAAGCCTGCCTTTGTGCTCTGGCACTGTGTTGAAGTAAATAAAACAAAGATTGAAGCCCTTCAGTCCCCACTCCTCACCCCCTCATTCCCCACACACTCCTTAAGCCCCATCTATGCCAACCTATGTCACCTCATGACCCCTCACACACTCCAATAGCACCTCAGACCCCTTATGCCAACTCATGTTCCTCATCCGCCCTAAGACCCCTCATGCCCCCATGCCAACCCATGCCCCTCCACCCAACCCCCATGGCCCCTCATATCCCCATGCCAACACATGTCCCTCTATGCACCCCCATGGCCCCTCAAATGCCCTATGCCCACATATCCCCATGGCCCTTAATAGCACCTATGCCAACTTAGTGCCAACCCATTCCCCCCACCCATCACCCTTTACTCTTACCCCCTACATGCCAACCCACTTAGTATCCCTTGACAGTTCTTTGCCAGTTTTAACAGTTCTTTGACAATTCCAATTAGTTTCTGCATCCTGGTGGGGGATGGAGGTGTAGAGGGATTGGACGTCCATGATGAAGAGGAGGCAGTTAGGGCCAGGGAACTTGAAATTGTTGATATGATGTAGGGCATCAGGGGAATCACAGATGTAAGTGGGAAGAGACTGGACAAGGGGAGAGAGAACGGAGTCAAGATAGGAAGAAATGAGTTCTGTGGGGCAGAAACAGGCTGACATGATCGGTCTTCCAGGACAGTCCTGTTTGTAGATTTTGGCTGTCTGAGTTTGGGAGACTATGAGGTTAGAAGCTGTGGGGGGAAGATCTCTTCTTCCAATCCCTCTACACCTCCATCCCCCACCAGGATGGTATGAGGGCTCTCCACTTCTTCCTTGAACAGAGGCCCGAACAATCCCCCTCCAGCACCACTCTCCTCCGTCTGGCTGAACTTGTTCTCTCACTGAACAATTTCTCCTTAAACTTGTCTCACTTCCTCCAAATCAAGCCATTGTTTCCAGGACTGTCACTGACTTCATCTCCTCTGGAGTTATGCCTGTCTCTTTATGGGGTTTGTGGAACATCCCTTGTTCCAGTCCTACTCAGGCCCCCTCCCACAACTCTTCTTTTGGTACATCGATGACTGTTTTGGTGCCGCTTCATTCTCTCACCTGGGCCTGGAAAAATTTATCAATTTTGCTTCCAATTGCCGCCCCTCCATCACTTTCACATGGTCCATCTCCAACACTTCCCTTCCCTTCCTTGACCTCTCTGCCTCAGTTTCTGGTGTTAGACTGCCCACCAATATTCATGACAAGCCCACCGACTCCCACAGCTACCTCGACTACAGCTCCTCACACCCTGACTCCTGTAAGGACTCAATCCCATTCTCTCAGTTCCTTCACCTCCGTTGCATCTGCTCTGATGATGTAACTTTCCAAAACAGTGCTTCTCACATGTCTTCCTTCTTCCTGAACCAATGTTTCCCACCCACAGTAGTTGACAGGGCCTTCAACCGTGTCTGGCCCATCTCCTGCACCTCCGCCCTCACATCTTCCTCTCCCTCCCAGAACTACGATAGGGTCCCCCTTGTCCTCACTTATCACCCCACCAGTCTCCACATTCAAAGGTTCATCCTCCACCATTTCCGCCAACTCCAGCATGATGCCACCACCAAATACATCTTCCCTTCACCTCCCTGTCGGCATTCCATAGGGACCGTTCCCTCCGGGACACCCTGGTCTACTCCTCCATCACCCCCAACACCTCAACCCCCTCCCACGGCTCCTTCCCATGCAATTGTAGAAGGTGCAACACCTGCCCCTTTACTTCCTCCCTCCTCACTGTCCAAGGGCCCAAACACTCCTTTCAAGTGAAGCAGTGCTTCACTTGCACTTCCCTCAATTTGGTCTACTGCATTCGCTGCTCCCAATGCAGTCTCCTCTGCATTGGAGAGACCAAACGCAGACTGGGTGACCGCTTTGCGGAACACCTTTGGTCTGTCCACAAGCATGACCCAGACCTCCCTGTCGCTTGCCTTTTCAACATCCCACCCTGCTCTCATGCTCACATGTCTGTCCTTGGCCTGCTGCAATGTTCCATGAAGCTCAACACAAACTGGAGGAACAGCACCTCATCTTCCGACTAGGCACTTTACAGTCTTCCGGGCTTAACATTGAGTTCGACAACTTCAGATCATGAACTCTCTCCTCCATCCTCATCCCCCATTTTCATCCCCCTTTTTTCCATATTCATTGTTATTGTTTTTAATTTTTATTAATTTTTTTTCTCCACTTATTTTCATTATTATTATTTTTAAAATTTATTTCTATTTTCTTTCATTGTTTTATCCCCAGCTTTTAGTCTATTTTCGATCTTTCTTCTCACCACCATCCCCTCCTCCCACCCCGCCCCCACTAGGGCTATCCGTCACTTTCCAGTGGTCCGGCCATTATCACATTTTGCTTTCCTAATGGCACCATTAGCACCTCATTTAGCCAGTACCACCACCATTAACAACTCTTTGACCTTTTGTTTATGACATCTTTTGCCATCTCTCCTTTGCCTCCACCTATTGCTGACCTTCTTTCCAGCTTCACTTGTTCCACCCCCTTTAATCAGTATATATTTCACCACATCTCTACCTCCCTTTGGATCTGTAGAAGAGTCATATGGACTTGAAACATTATCTCTGTTTCTCTCTCCACAGATGCTGTCAGACCTGCTGAGTTTTTCCAGCATTTTTTGTTTTCGTTTCAGATTTCCAGCATCCGCAATATTTTGCCTTTAAATTAAATGCTCCGTCCTGTATGGTGGCAAGCTTTGGAAGTATTATTGCAGCTGCACCCACCCAGGTAAGTGGTGAGTATTCCATCAGAGGCCTGAATTCAGCCTTGTAGATAGGCAGGAGGTAAGTCACTCAATACAGCCTGTGCACAATCCTTGCAGCCATAATTGTTATGCTCAGTTCAGACATATGGGTATTATAAATTTTTAATGCTATTTTTAAAAGCCACATTTTTAAAGATTACAAAAGATGGTGTCTGGGGATCTCCAGACTTCTCTTGTTGATTGAACCTACCCTGTCTCCAGAGAGAAGAAATGAGTATATTATTGACTCATGTGACTCGTTGTGGGGTCAGACCAGATGGTAAACAAAACCCATTGACATCTCTTTGTAATATGATGGTTTGCCCTTCAAACACAAATGCCTTTGGCTGTCCGAAACCACAGGTGTGAAAAGCTACAGTCCTGAAATGCTTATCAAATTGACACACCATCTTGTTTGGACAATGACTCAGCACGAGATATGAGGTCACATGGTTAAAGCAGCCATTTCTGCTCCCTGCTTTCAAAACCTAACAGCAGAATTCCATCAGACTTCACAAAACAATACCAATAGCAAGACTGCTGCAATCAACTAAGCAGCCACGGCACCCAACAGCAATACCTTGAAAGAGAAATAAGGATTCTTCCTGTTCCAAATTCAAGTTCACCTGACAGACCAGCCTCCTGGCAGAACCTTCACAGCTACTAAGAAATCTCTGCTTATCAAGACCTTCACTCCAGCCAAAGCGCCAACTCAACTAAGAAACATCAGACCTGTGATGAAAGAGAGACTGAGATAAATATAATTTTTATAACTATTGTTTTTATCTTCATCTGTATCTAATTTTGTTTGATTGTGTGATAGTGTGAGTGCTTCGCATGAGTGAGACATTGCGTTTTTGTTAACCTGCTGTACAAGTGTATGGGAAATAAAATATCCGTTCACATTTTTAAATGCACACAAGCTTGCTGTTGGGGTATTAAAAATTAAGTAAACCACCCCGAGGGTAAGAAAACACACACATTTGCATACAAACATATTGATCATGGACAATAAAAAAGGAAACACATAAAATTCATAAATGGCATAATGTTGATGTGATTGGTTCAGCTCAACTTCTGGTCAATGGCGAGAACATAAGAAAGAGGAAGAAAGAAAAAGGAGCAAGCATAGACCACACAGCTCCTCGAGCCTGCTCCACCAATCAATACAATCATGGCTGATCTCCTGCCTCAACCCCAACTTCCTGCCCACTCCCCATATCCCTCGATTCCCTGAGAGACCAAAAATCTATCAATTTGAGCCTTGATTATACTCAACGATAGAGAATCCACAACTCTCTGGAGTAGAGAATTCCAAAGATTTACAATATTTTGAATAAATTTCTCCTCATCCCAGACCTAAATGATCAACCCCTTGCCCTGAGACTTTGCCATCATAGTCTAAGTTCCCCAGCCAGGGAAAACAATCTCTCATAGTCTGTCCTCTCAAGCCCAATCAGAATCTTGTATGTTCCAATGTGATCACCTCACATTCTTCTAAACTCCAGAGAGTATAGACCCAATGTACTCAGCCTCTCATCAAAGGACAACACCCTCACCCCAAGAGCCAATTTAGTGAACCTTCACTGTACTGCCTCCATTGCAAAAAATTCCTTAGACCTGGAGATCAAAACTATGCACTATAGGCCAGTGTGTTGTTGATCAGGGACTCCACAAGGTTGGTGTTTTTGATTGTTAGAAGATGGGTGATTGGGATTTCTCTTGTCCAAGATGCTCATTAGCTTGTACATTGACGGCGCAAATGTAATTTTCAACCTAAGGCTGAATGCTGTCAAGTACATGAAACACATTGACAATTTTGTGGTGTAATACTTTGGACATAATTCTTGTAGTTGTCAAATGCAATTTCCTAAAACAGGTGCTTGCTTATTTCAGAATTGCTACAGTTTTGACAATACTTACGACACCTACCACGTTTGTACAAATGGTTGATGTTGCATGCCGTGGTGTTGCTGGGGAAAATAATTGCCACAGCGTGAATGAAAAATTGATCATGGAAGAAAAGATAGCAGCCACTAAATTCTGTTTGATGTGCTTGTTTCCAGAAGCTGAAACTGAAACAACCTCATGAAAGGAAAGCTGATCAATTATCATTTGATAAAGTACAAACAGCAGAGAGCAGAGGCTGGATATTCATGGTCCAAATCAGGTTGGAACTGAGGCAGGCTGCTAGAAAAAATGGCAACGATGTAGAGTGTGCTAACACCCTGTCTCCATTCCCAATGTCAGCAATTTCCATGAGGGCGGAGGGAGAGCATGGGCTTGTAAACTCACCCATGCTTCTAAACCAGCCAGTTAATACTGTTGAGGGCTTGTTAAAAGTCTGTCCCTGTAAAGGTTTTGGATTTTCCTGGGGTTGGCCAGTGTCCAGCAGCTCTCTGCCTCAGGTGTGGACCATTCTGGGACTGAGGAGACAAGAGAATGTTCTAAAGGTGAGTGTAATGGCTTTTATCAGAGGTGGAAGTTAAAATTTGCAGCAGCCCAGCACAGGTCATGGGAGGAGTCAGCATTAAAACTGTATCAGTTCAGGGGGTCATTGCCCTCCTGGTATTGTTTGGCCATTGGAATAGTGGGCAAGGGCACCAGTGCATCACCCAGGTGACAGATGCCCTCTTTACCAAGGCTGTACAGCACATCAGATTCACAACTGATGTTCCATCACAGGCTCAGAGGGCACTGGGTCTGGCAACTGGACTGGTCAAGTGGTGCCCTGCAGTACCTTCCTGAAAGGATCTTGGTCATTGTGGTGGTCTGCTGCATTCTCCATATCATGACCCTCCAGAAAGGTGTGGGCCTTGAGGATGATGAAGCCCTGGAAGGGGGCAGTTGATTGGGTAAGGAGCATGAACATGAGGCAAGGGAGGAGGATGAACTGGAGGCAGAGGAAGATGACACTGAACAGAGAGTGCACCTCTGCATGACAACATGGTATCCTCCTGCCACCCTCTAGGAAGAGGACTTCCCCCTTCTCCCTCATTGGAGGCGTCTGGCTCCCCTGTGACATCTTGCTTCCCTATGGAAGGCAGTGGAAAGCTTTGGCAAAAACCCTTTTCCTCAGGACAACCAGCAGGCTCAGCGGTGGCTGCCTCGGGTGTCTAAAACCCGCCTCATTCGTGCCCCCACCAGGTTTAATTGGACAGGAAACCCGTCTCCCTATTAATTCAAGGTTCACTGCCTTGAAAATGTGAACTTCAGTCAGTTTCTCTGAAGGTGGGTTTCTGACACAGAAACAGAACTCTGTGGTGAAAATCCAGCCCTAGGTATAATGTTTGTGAGGCTCTGCTTATAATACTCAGCTGTTCGCAGCCTTTCTCAAAGGATCATTGTGCCCTCCCAGGATGACTCAGACCAGATAACTTGCCAGAGACATCATGACAAAACATGGACATGGAAAACTAAGCCAAATACAGTGCGATAGTTTGCACTAATTTAGTTAGCAACTTGTGCTGTCTTCCTTCATTGAACACCACAATATTAAAGCTCAACAGCAACAACAATTCTTATATTTGAAATGCATAACACATATAGATGTGGAGGTCTTGTGGCGCAGTGAGTAATATCCTTCTGGGCTATAAGCTCCGGGTTCAAGTCCCACTCAAGGAGGTGCTTTCATAACATGGCGAACAGGTTGAACAACCTGTAAGTCCTCCCAATATGCCTGATGGCAGGTGGTAAGAGCAGGAGAGTTTCCTGGTCAGCCATTCTGCAGAAGGTAATGCCAAACCACTGCAATAATTTGCCAAGCATAATTATGGACCAATCCAATGGAAGCCCATGGTTGCCAACACCCGTTTAGGGCATGGTACCTGAAGGAGGAGTAAGGTCACATATAGAAACCTTTACAAAAGGGAGAAAGAGGATGCTAAGCAGGAGGTGAAAGAAATTAATGGAGCAAAAGAGCCAGAGAGAGCAAGGCCTTGAGGTTTAAGGAGAGAGGCACAAACAGGAGTGACTGGAAGAACAGCCTGCAATGTTGGAAAAGGAAAAGTGTAGCAGTAATCCAGAATTAGATAGAGGATGATTTACATAACAAGTGCAACTATTGGATGGTCTTGAATTAAAGACAAAGATCTTAAAGGTCTCCTTGGGGCTGAGCACGAGTGGAGTTAGGTGGGAACAGGAATGATGATAGTAATGGGACCTTGGGCCACTGTATGCCATATATGTAGAGCTGAGGAGGGCTTTCATCAGAAGGACTTCTGAGAAATCAATCCTGGAGAAAGTTAAACAGACAATAGTGTGGAGATGAAGAAATTCAGCCTCACAATAGATGATGGTGGCAAGGGCGTTGAGTTAGACACTGTCAGTACAAATGTGAGAATAGTCATTTGCATAAATGCAAATTAAGTCATGTTTTCCAAGTATTCAAAATGTGAGATTTAGTTCTGATTTTCAATTTCTTCCCTTTTATTTCTCTGAATTCCTTTGAAACTGTTCAGCCTCCTTTCAACTTTACAATTTTGATATAAAATAGTGAACCCGACTAACACACACTGTATCACACAGTGAACCCCGCTATCACACACTGTATCCCACAATCAGACACTGTATCACATGACTGCAGACACAGGGCCCTACTACAACACCCTGTATCCACTATCATACACTGTATCACACCATCGTACACTGTATCCCGCTATCACATCACACTACCACACTGTATCACTGTATTACACTATTACACACTGTATCTACTATCACACACTGTATCCCGCAATCACATAATGTATTCCACTCTCAAACACTGCATCTGTTATCACACACTGTGTCTATTATCACTTACTGTGTCAACAATCACACTCTATATCCTGCTATCGTCACACACACTGTATCACACTATCACACACTATATCTGTGGTTACACACTGTATATGCTATCATATTGTATTACACTGTCACACACTATATCCATCATCACACACTGTATCTGCTATCACACACTGTATAATGCTATCACACACCGTAACCTGCGATCACACACATTGCGTATCACACTAGAACACGCTGTATCACACTACCACACATTCTATCCATCATCACACACTGTATCCACTATCACACACACTATAATGCTATCATACACAATATCCTGCTATCACGCACTGTATCCTGCTATCACACCAGAACACACTGTATCACGCAACACACTAGATCCACCATCAAAAACTGTATCTGCCATCACACTTTGTTTCCACTATCACACACAGCATCCTGCTATCACACGCATTGCGTATCACACTAGAACACACTGTATCACATGACCACACACTATACCCACCATCAAACACACTATCCATCATCACATATTGTATCCACCATCACACACTGTATCACACTATCACAGACAGTATCCTGCTATCATGCACTGTATCCTCTTATCACACACACTGCACATCACACTAGAACACAATGTATCACACTGCCACACACTATATCCTCTATCACACACTGTATCCACCAACACACACTGTATCCGCCATTGTCTACTGTATCCACCATCACACACTGTATCCATTATCACACACCCTGTATCACGGTGTCACACACTGTGGCCGGAATTGTCCCAGATTTAAACTAAGTGCGGTAGTGGGCAGGTAAACCGACGTTTTACCCACTGGCTGCGATGGCGGGTTTTCATGCCATATCGTCACAAACCCAACATTATTTATGCATTCCGGGGATGCACGCTGTTTCCTTAGCAGGCGGGCTCTAATTTGCCTGCCCATGCCATCACCTCACTGCTTCATCACGCTGGGTGCCATATTTAAAGTCCAACCGCACGCACACATCTCAGTGCTTCCAGCTCACAGCTGCTGCAGGAAAGATATCCACAAAAGGCAAAAAGACTGCAGCCCCCAGGTTCAGCAGCGCATCACTGGAATGCCTTTTGGATGTCCTCTACCCCTGTTCTGGCCGCAGGGTGGGCAGTGGTGTGACCAACCAGGCTTGGGAGGTGGTGGCAGCAGTGGTCAGTGCCTTCGCCTTTCAAAACAGGATAGCCACCTAGTGCCACAAGAGGATGAATGATCTCCTCCGTTCCGCTAGGGTAAGTCACTCTTCTCATCACTCTCAACTCACGCACTCACAAACCCATCATACATCCACAGGGCCCTCATTCACTGCCAGTTCAAGGGACATCACCATTCACTCTCGCATATTTACTGTCGTTGTCCTCATCCTGTCCATAGGACCACTCACCACCCACACAGGCCAAGCATACTTATCATCCAGTCTGGCAGGCATCCTGCTTACATTCTCTCCAACTCTATTCATGCAGGACAAGCTGCACACAACAACAGGGAGAGGTCGCAGACCAGTGGATGAACGCCTGAATTCAAGGCCCTCATTGACTTTGAAAACAGAGCCATCCAGCTGGCCAGCAAGGATCTGGACTGGTCCTGTGCTGACAGTGAGGTCGGCGATGCTTGACCAAGTGAGGATCCAGCAGTGCAACATCCAGCAGACAACCATGCTGTGAGTGATGTGTCCTGTTTCACAGGCCACTGCCACGTACTAATTATCTCCCCTTGCTTCTGCAGGCTCACCCAGGAAACAGCCGACAGAGTCCATGGCCCCGGGTTTCCCATCAAGCCCTGAAGAAATCTCTGAAGAGGAATCAGGAGGCACCGTCCTTGAAATCCCATCATGGTGCTCACCCACACCCTCCACCAGTGCAGAGACACACAACTCAGTGGGACCTAGCTTTAGAATACTCTTGGGATCACAATCCGATGAGTTCCCAATGTCGTAAAACCAATCGCAGCATGTTGTTCACTCATGCCACCAATCACATCCGATGCCAGTGGGCACTGAAAATTCCACCCTGTAACTGCCATCACACACTGTATTCACTGTCACACACTGTCATATACCACGTGCTTCTATTACATACTGGGTCAATTTGTCTCAATATCTTTGCTGTTAAAGAGCCACTGAGGCGGCCAAGAAAGGAGGCTTAAGCTGCAATGGTGACTTAGCATAAGACATCACCTTTGTAAAAGATTGAAGTGTGCAACTGTCTGGAGGATCATTAAGGAGCTGATTGGAAATTTAATTGCCAGCTAGCACTCATTAAAGAGGCTGCATGGAACTCTAGTGGATAGCTGTTGGATCCATTGCCCTGGGTTTGCTGGGCTAACAGATCGGGTTGCACGCTTTGCTCGGAGTGACTGAGTTGGGACAGAGACAGAGAACATCTGGAGATAGTTGTTAGAATAAACACAAGCCGTTTATTTACAAACTAACTCTACAACTATACTTGTTTACTCACAACATAAAACTCTGTTTTCACTCTTCAGTGTCTAACTCAAGACTCTCCCATAGAGGTAGCCCACACTACTCTGCTATTGGGTATTAAGATCATGTGACCTTACATTACAATACTTGTCTTAAAGGTATATTACATCTCAGGTTACTATATCCATCCCCCTTTACTGAAAAATACATTTTACAATTTTTCAATACAACAAAGTTATTTACAGAGTTTAATTATTTACAAAGTCAGTCTCTCTGGGGGTTTCCTTATGCGTGTAGAACGCCTCAACTCTACAGCTTCTGAAGTTTGCTTTGGAGTCTCCCTTACTGAAGTCGTCTGAGCATCAGGTTCTACAGCAGGTACCGGTAAATTTGTTTCTTTGACACTTTCAGGTGCAGTCGGCCCTTCAAACACATTTGTACTTGGTTGAGTTCTTTCAACAGGAAATTTTGATTCAGTCTTGAGCACTGGTGGAATCACTTCTGGATATTTGGCTTCTCCATTTCGTATGTGATCCACATGTCTTCTTACTATTCGATCTTCAACATTCACATGGTAGGAAAGAGGTCCCGTTACAGCACTTATTTCACCAAACAACCATGCTGGTCCTCCTCTAAAATTTTTCACAAATTCCTTCGCTCCTACATTAAATGTTCCATCCTGAATGTGACAATCATGTCCCATTTTCTGATTTTCCTGCCTTCTTTCTACCTTCCCCGCCAAGTTTGGCATAATTAAGCTCAGTCTTGATCGGACATGGTGTTTGATTAACAGTTCAGCAGGTGTGACACTTATTGTCGAATGAGGGGTGGTTCGATAGTGGAATAGAAATCTTGCTAATTTAGTTGCTATCGAATCTCCAGACAATTTCTTTATACCAGATTTGAACATCTGAACTGCTCTCTCGACAAGTCCATTGGAAGAAGGATGGTATGGAGATGTTTTCACATGAACAATACCATTGAGACTTGTAAATCGGTCAAATTCAGTACTTGTGAATACTGTCCCATTATCTGATACCAGCACTTCAGGTAATCCATTTATAGCGAAGCTTTGTCGTAGCTTGTCTATTGTCACTGAAGATGTGGGTGAACTTACTTCATATATATCCATCCATTTTGAATGTGCATCTATTATAAGGAGAAACATTGTTCCCATAAAAGGTCCCACATAATCAATGTGTACACGTACCCATGGTCTTTCTAGCCATTCCCAGGGGTATAATGGGGCTGTTGCAGGTAATTTTTGTACTTGTTGACACTGCACACAACTTTTTACAAGGTTTTCTATTTCTCCATCCATTCACGGCCACCATATATAGCTGCGCGCTACTGCCTTCATTTTAGAAATCCCAGGATGTGAACTGAGAAGTTCAGATAACAATAGTTTTCATCCTTTCAAAGGAACAATTACACGAGCTCCCCACAATAAAATACCTTCTTGGCTGGTTACCTCATATTTTCTCTGGAAATATTGTTTCATTTAATCAGGTTCTTGTGCTTTTGACGAACCAGAAAGAACCTGATTTCTCACTTTGGATAAAACTGGGTCTCGGCTCGTCCAATCTTTAATACGTTTGGCACATATCGGTGATGAGTTCAGGAAGTTTAATGACAAGATGTATTCCTGAGGAATTGGAACATCTTCGTCTTTTACCTACAAGGGTAAACAACTGAGTGCATCTGCACTTGCAATTTGACTTCTGGGTCTATGAATAAAAGGTCAAAGCTGCCAAGATCAATGGTATTAATTATGCTTCAATGTCTTCTTTCGATGGGTGTTCTTCTTTCTGACACAAACTTTATTTTTGGCCTTCTTGTCGACTTCCATATTGGCCAGGCTAATCTCAGATGTAAGCTCAACTTGAGTAAACTCAGTGGTTGAGTTTTCCAGAATTTCATCATCCATCTGTTTCTTTGAAAATTCTGCGGCTTTTGCCTCCAAGGCCTCTTTGGTTTCACGTGGATGATTTTTCAGCTCTTCCATCTCTTTTTTGCATTGGTGTACTGCCTCCTGGAAAATTAAGCATTGTTGTGTCTTCTCTGCCAACTCATCCTTCATTTTATTTAGAGGAGTGCAGAACTCTTCCTGCTTCTCTTCATACCTTTCCAGAGGTACACAGTTAGACAGGAGGGAAACTGACAGTGTGTGAAGGTCTTTCAGCAGGTTTCCACTTTTCTTTTGGAATCTCTGTGACAAATCAACATTGATTTTCCTCAGCCAGTTTCATCCTAGTATGCTTGGTCCTCTGCCTGCTACCACCATCAAGGGTAATCTCACTGTTTGACCTTCATAGTTTACTGAGACTTTATATACACCCTTGGCTTGTATGCTTCCTCCTGTAGAAGTCTTTAATTTTTCAACAGTTTCTTCTAAATTCAGCTTAAGCACTCCCTGATTCAAGTATTGAAAAGTATGCTCTCCGATCACCATAGTAGCTGCACCAGTATCCACCTCCATTCTGAGAGGCTTCTCATTCATCCCAATGGTTACATAGTTGGCTCCATTCTTCCGACCTTTAAATTATATAGTGAATAGATATCAGCATCTATTACTTCAGGCTTTTCAATGCTATTTATCTCATTGGATTTTTCCCTTTGTTTGACAGTCTGTCTGATTCTATCTTTACAATTTCTCATGAGGTGTCCACATCAATGGCAGAAGAAACGTTCAATCTTTTAAAATTGTGTTTCATTACAGGGCTGTCTACTTCCATCTCTGACACTATGATGCCATACTTTTGCTGCTGAGTTTTCCTTTTTAATTTGCCTGCCAGCAGTAGCTGCTTCCTGCTTCAGAACAAAGCTCTGCACTTTTGCGCTCTTTTTGGTTGAATCTCCCCGCCCAACATGGAGGACAGGGCAACATTGCACTTTTCGAATGGCTTCTGAGTCTCGCACTGCACCTTCCATTGCAAGAGTGACTTCCAATGTCTTTGGAAAATCTAGATTTGTTTCAGCCAACAATATCCTCTGGATAGCATTTTAGTTTATACCGCACACCAACCAATCTCTAAGCATATCGTTGATTGAAATACTGAACTCACAGAATTCAGTTAATTGCTTCAGGCTTGCTACATAAGAAGCAACTGTCTCCCCCGCAGCTCTGATTCTTGAGCTGATTTAAACCTTTGTATGGTCACTGGCGGCTTGGGCTGGTAATGCTTTCTTACGAGTTTCACTAAATCATCAAAACTTTTGGAGTCTGGGGCACTGGGTGCCAATAGGTTTTGAATGAATCCGTATGTCTTACTCCCACACGTGGACAGAAGGATCACGTGCCTCTTCTCTTCCTCCGCAATGCCTTTCACCTGGAAGAAGAACACAGTGAGACCAGTTGTCCGAGGTTGGATTGAATGGCTCTACTCTTCCAAACTGCAGCACCTCTTAGGGAATTAATTCAATGGTCAGAATTAAATTTTCTTTAACTTACAACTACTGTGCAAGGTATGACCCCATCTTGGTTGTTCTGGTTTCCTTAATTTTCCTCTCTTGTTTTCTTACCTCGTGTTTTCCATGATTTTTCATGCTTTTACTCTCGTCACCAGTTTGTTGGATCCAGCGCCTGGGTTTGTTGGGGCTAAAGGAGCCAGGTTGCACGCTTTGTTTTGGGTGACTGAGTTGGTACAGAAACAGAGAACCTAGAGATCATTGTTAGAATAAACACATGCTGTTTATTTACAAACTAAACTCTACAACTATACTTGTGTGCCCACAACATTAAACTCTGACTAACTCAAGACTCTCTCACATAGAGGTAGCCCGCACTACTCTGCTATTGGACAATAAGATCATGTGACCTTACATTATAATACTTGTCTTAAAGGTACATTACATCTCAGGTTACTGCAATGGCACTTCAATTAACAACCATTCCTAATAGCAACCAGCGGAATAGAAACAAACTCTTGCTGAATATTTCAGGAGATAGTTAAAGCCATGCCCAGCTATCACTATTGAGATCTACTAACAACACTGCCTTTGAAGAGGATTTTTGAGACACAGCAGGAGAATTCCTGGGACATTTTTTTCAAGACTTCACCAACCGCCTATAAATATCTTTGCCAGATATTCTCTCAGTACTTCACCGACAAAGACTGAGTTTTGTGCTACTCTACCTTAATGGATACGTTACTGGAGTTACCAAGGGAAAGGGAATGGTTGGTAAAGGGCATCTTGCTGGGGGGTGCCCCCTGCTCTGCTTGATGATTTGGAGAAGGAGGTGAGACAAAGCAGAGCAGCACCTGCTGCTGAAGAAAAGAGGGGCAGGAGGGACAGCAGGGTGAGGAGGGCTCTCAGCAGGATACCTTATCCACCCAGGGAATACAGATAACAGTATTCCTGCATTCACCTGACTCAAGACCAGTGCACATGAGGAGGCTGTACTTTATCAAGGAGATCATTACGGATATTTGTGGAACAAAGACTCAGACATCACCTGAGGCAGTCAAGGATACAGTAGCGCTTATCTTCTACGCTACTGGAACCTTCCAAGCTGCCACAGATAATATAAATCCTGAATCCTATCACTCAATCCTCTGTGTACTTCCCCATAAGTTTGAAATTGGGGTGGAGGTGGGGGGGAGTCTCCGCAGTTCTATATGCTCTGGGCAAAGATTATATATTACTCCTGATAGACAAAGAGGAGCAGAGACAGAGAGCTTTGGGGTTTGACACATTGCATGGTCCAGGGTGCCATTGACTGTAGATATGTGTCCATGCAAGCCCCTTATTTAAATTCAGAGGAAGTCAAGAACAGGAAAGGATTCCATTCCCGCAGGCTGGGATTTTTCAGCCCCATTGTGTTGTGAACCGCCGCAGGAGATTCAGTGGCCCAGCCAAAAGTCCATTGACTTTCGATGGGACCAGACAATCCCAGTGGCAGGTGGGGCCTGAAAATCCTGCCCTCAAGTGTACAGCTTGTTTGTGACCACAAGCAGCATACTGTGCAGTTGAATGTTTGCAATCTAGGAAACTGTCATGGTGCATTTGTAATGAGACAGTCACCAGTCCCACTGATCTTTGAGTCCTAGAGTAATAGGCTGGTTACTTCCCATTTCTCGGAAGATCAATTTCCCAATGGCTAAATTGATTATTCTTCAGTGTTCTAGGCTTGGGACAGTCTTGCGGGCCCTCCTCTACAGCTTTAGGTACTATAAACCTGCCTCTTGAAAATATACAGAACACTGGGGACACTGAAGGTGGGACTCTGGAATTCAAATGGTTGATGCCATCCTGCCTCATATCGCTAGATTGATTTGTGGAATGAGATGGCTGTCCTATGGGGACAGATTGAATAGAATCTCTGTATTCTCTGGAATTTAGAAGAATGAGAGGTGACCTCATTGAAACGTAAAGTTCTGACAGGTTTGACAGGTTAGATGCCAAGTGGCTGTTTCCCTTGTCTGGAGAGGGAGATGAGATATTTTTCACTCAGAGGGTTGTCTCTTTGAAATTCTCTATCCTAGAGGGCTGTGGATGTTCAGTCGAAGTGTACATCCGAGAATGAGATTGGTAGATTTTTGGACAAATAGGCAAAGACAACATATGGGGATCAAGCAGGAAAGTGAATTTGAGACAGAAATTCAGCCATGGTTTTTATTGAATGGTGGAATTGGCTCAAGGGCCAATGGCCTACTCCTGCTCGTATTTCTTATACTTTTATCAGGTTGTGAGGGGGAAGAGACAACTGCCTGCCCCTGGGAGAGAATCAAGTATTGGAAGCCCAGTGTGACTGGGTTCAGGGCCAATTTCTGCTTCTGAAAATCTCTGCCTGCCTTAAATAGGTGTAGAGGTACTGTTTGTGACCAATCTAAAACATATTCAGCCCCTCATAAACAAATAACATTTAGTCCCAAAAACATGATAAACTGATCAAGTATATTCAGTTGGCAGTGTTTCACATCTGTATTTTTTATAGTGCAATGTAAATCGTAAATGACAATTTCCAAAGATAATATATTATCAATGTATTAGCTGCTTATTATCATTATCATCATAAGTTAAAACACTCTTTATTTAGCAGTCTTTCAAATGTGGCACATAACTTGCAGTATCTGTAATTTTCTCTGTAAATGTGACAATATTGGGCGTGCAATCATGGGAACAAAATCCTGTTTGAACAAGACTTGACAGAAACTTAACAGCTGATAGTGTTCAGTTGGTAGCAATTTCAAATGTCAGTTGAGCTTCAGTATGGCATTCTATACACAATACGCTTAACTGAGGAGTGCTTGGTGATGACTTTGTGTAAAAACAATTAAGGTGCTTTGTTTTCTCAGCAATACCTTCCCTAGCTACATAAAAATACCACGATAACAAAAGGAATCTTCAAGAGAAGTGGACTGATCTCAGTTTATTTCCTGCCATCAGGTTCATAGGTATCTTTCAACACTTGGAGGGTACAAACAGATGCAATACTCTCACTTACTTCTCTAGTAGGTCTTCTCAAGAAACAGACAAATCCTCAGAGAGCCATTAAGCCGCACATAAAGTGCATTCCCACTGTATTTTTAGAAACATCACCCACTTGCATTTGATTCCTTTCATTTCTAATTAATGATGTTAATGTGTATAAATAAATCTAGTTCTTTGCCCATACCCGGATATTCAAAGTGACAACCTCTTAAATGGGAGCATTGACACTCAGAGAGCAAAGTAAAACATTATTCATATTATGCTGAAGCTTTAGAATTTACTTTGGTAGCCCTTAATAGGCACCACTTAAAAGATAACAGTATTTCTGTAAATGTCTTAGGCTCTCCTGCCAAAGTAAAATGGGAACTACAAGAAGGAAATCCTAGGGCCATAGTATGAGTGCTGCAGTGCAGTGCCACACTGTGATAGGATATGGTTGCATCTGTGATTTTCCATGCAGCGAGTAACCCAATCTCGCAGGAAGGAAGGAAATAATGGCAGATTTTTGGTATCATTCATGGGTAGATTAATGATAAAGTGGGATTCCCAGATCAGTTCAGTTACCCGTCTTCTCACTAAATAATAACTCAATCACTTGAAAAATGAAATAGAGAAAAGTACAAAATAATTTACCCAAGAAAATTACTAAAGTGCTTTAGACATATAATAGTTGCTCTTTAAATCGCTATGTTTTAGTTTTATTTGGAATATTTTGTGCTTTGAGAAAAGGTCTATTTGAAATAATGTTTCACCTTACTTTTAAGCCCACTCTGTATGATACACAATTCCTCATCTGAGAGGGTTGATCAATTATCAGCTTCCATGCATCTGCAAATGCTGTTTTTGAGGATATCCTAAAGCACTACACAGGCAACCAATCATAGTCAGTGTTGCAATGGAGTGAAAACATGGCAATGTATTTGCATGTGAGGTTTCAGAAACACAAATCAGAATCATGGCCATATAAGTTGTTTTCCTGATGTTGACCAGGAGGAGAACTCCCCCCACTCTTTATTGATTTGTGCCACTGGACCCTCTACATCCACCAGCTGAAATGGGGCTGTTAGTTTCTTTTTCAACACCCTGACACACTGGTGGGAAGCGATGAAAGAAAACATCAAGAGATTTTTCATCCTCAAAGGCGTCCAGAAAGCTAGAAAGGAACAGAGGGAAATGTCCCGACTCCAGAAAAACATGCAGAATCTGCTCCGGCTGCAGTTGATGGGGGTCGATGTCAAGGAGGAACTCCAAGAGGTGAAGAGCCAGCAAGCCTCGCGCTTTGCCTCGGAGGCCTCCAGGGTCATCTTCCGGTCCAGAGTCCGCTCCGTGGAGCAGGATGAGACGGGCTCACGTTTCTTCTTCCAAAAGGTACACAGAGAGAGCTCTGTGATCAGCAGCCTGAAGGAAGAAGACGGCTCAGTAAAGTCATCGCAGTCCGACATTTTGAGGATCAGCAAATCCTTTTATGCCGGATTGTATGACGTGAAGCCCCAGACAGCACAGCCTCCTAGTCCTTCCTGTCCTCTATCACGGAGGTCTTAGACGACAGTACACAGGAGAGCCTGGACAAACCGCTAACTCCTGACGAACTGACTAAGACCCTTGAGTCCTTCGAGAAGAGTAAAACTCCCGGAAGCGTCGGCTTGCCGGCTGAGTTGTATTTGGCTCTGTGGGACTGGATCGGCCCAGACCTGCTAGAAGTGTACGAGAGTATGCTCCTGGCCGACGGCATGTCAGAATCCATGAGGAAAGGCATCATCACCCTCATCTACAAGCACAAGGGGGAAAGGGAGGAAATTAGAAATTGGCGACCCATTTCACTGTTGAATGTGGACTATAAGATTCTGTCTAAGGTCATTGCCAAACGGGTCAAGTCCGCTCTGGAATTGGTGATCCACCCTGATTAGACCTGCACTGTGCCAGGCAGGAAGATCTCTGACAGCCTCGCGCTGCTCAGGGATATGATTGCCTATGTGCAGGACAGGGGTGTGGACATCTGCCTCATCAGCCTGGATCAGGAGAAGGCCTTCAATAGAATATTGCACACCTACATGGTTGATGTGCTCTCCAAAATGGGGTTTGGGGAGGGAATTCGCAATTGGATCCAACTGCTCTACACTAACATCAGTAGCGCAGTCTCAATCAATGGGTGGGAATCAGATAGCTTTCCTATTAAATCTGGAGTCAGGCAGGGCTGCCCTCTCTCCCCTGACTTGTTTGTGTGTTGCATAGAACCCTTTACTGATTCCATCAGGAAGGATCCGGGCATAAGGATCCCAGGCAGTGGAGGCACTCAGGTCAAAGCCTCCCTGTACATGGATGATGTTGCCGTCTTCTGCTCGGATCCGCTGTCGGTGCGCAGACTGATCCACATCTGCGACCAGTTTGAACTGGTCATGTTCTTTGGGAACTGGGCTGACCAATCCTTTGTCCCCTTCACCGTCAGGGCTGACGGCCTGAGGGTGCTGGGGATATGGTTCGGAGGGACCGGGGCATGTGTTAGAAACTGGAAGGACAGAGTGTCTATGGTGCAAAGAAAACTGGGCATGTGGGAGCGACGCTCCCTCTCCATTGCGGGTAAGAACCTGGTCATCAGGAGTGAGGCACTCTCGCTGTTGCTGTATGTGGCGCAGGTCTGACCCATTCCTCACTCCTGCGCGATGGCGATCACCCAAGCCATCTTTCACTTTATCTGGAGGTCGAAAATGGATCGTGTCTGCAGGGACGCGATATACAAGCCTCTAGATAAAGGGGGAAGAAAACGTGCCCAACATCGCTCTCATACCTTTGTGTGTGGCTGCATCAAGCTGTGTGTAGACCCTCGGTATGCAAACACCAAGTGTCACTACATGCTGAGGTTCTACCTGTCCCCGGTGTTGCGAAGGATGGGTTTGGCCACGCTGCTGCGGAATGCTCCAAGTAGTTGGACCACCTGTCCCTTGTGGAAAAATTTATGCAGAGAAACACCTTTGACCACAAGTCCATCAGGCAGTGGTCAGCACGTAACGTCTTAGAGGCCCTGCGGGAAAAGGAGAGGGTGGATCCTGTGGGATGGTTCCCCGAACAGACTGTCAAAGTCATTTGGCAAAATGCCTCATTGCCGGAACTTTCCAACAAGCACCAAGATGTAGCTTGGCTGGTGGTGAGAAAGGCCCTCCCCGTCAGATCCTTCCAACACGCCAGGAGTCTCACCCCCTCTGCATGTTGCCCTTGAGGTGGCTGTGGTGGGGACGAGACCATTGTTCACCTCCTTGTGGATTGTGCCTTTGCAAAGAAGGCCTGGAGAGAGATGCAGTGGTTCATCCCAAGCGGTTCTGTGACACAGGACTCTGTGCTCTACGGGCTGTTCCCAGGGACAGACACCGAGAGAAACATCAACTGCAGCTGGAGGATCATCAACTCGGTGAAAGACGCTCTTTGGTCTGCCCGAAACTTGTTGGTCTTCCAGCACAAAGAGTTGTCCCCGACTGAGTGTTGCAGACTGGCACATTCCAAGTCCAGGACTATGTGCTGAGGGACGCACTAAAGCTTGGGGCAGCCGCCGCAAAGGTGCAATGGGGAAATGTCGCTGCCTAAGACCTTTCTGCCACTATGCACCGAGGGGCTGGGAACTGTTGAGAGCCCCTCGGGCTGTACAGCTCAAAATAAATGTCTGCATTGAATACTAATCGCATTATAATTGTATTGAAGCACCTCAGAGTGCAACATGATGTATGTTGATAACTTCAATACCATTGTCTGATTGTCTGCATTGACCACATTGAAATGACTGTAATATTCATTGATTGTTTTGAAGCACCTTGTGATCCATGTGGAAAAGTTGAATCTGATTGCACTTTTTTTGATGGCGATTTTGAAATGTTTTGTAATGTTCTTCCAGATATTTTATGAATAAAGTATAATTTTCAAAAAAAAACGTTTGTTCATTCTGGGCTTTGACTAAGTTAATAAAATTAAATTTGCTGAAAATAGATGTTTCTCCAGAGCATTTTTATTTACCCTGTGAACTGCTTGTTTTTATACAATATTCAATACTTGGCTGAGAAGGAGGAGGTGTCACATTTTTGATCTGTCTCTTTGGTTCAGTTTGTTTTGCATAACTGCCTATTAAAATAGAGAGTTTGGGACAAATCAACCATATCTTTAGATTCCACAGGCTGGTCCTGGAGGTGTGCATGTTCTCAAATGTCACATGACCAGGTGTCATGTGCTTAAATGGCATAAGATTGGACATCATGTGATCAAATGAACATTGCAATGTCTACAACCTGAAAAATGCATTTAGTGATCCTTGGGTGTCAATGGGACTGCTGAGGTTCTCCTTCTCTCCCCCAATTTTCAATTGCTGGCAAGAAATAGGTGCTCAGCATTTGAAAATTGCCTCCCTCCCCCTTGCTGTAAGTTTTCCATTTTCTCTCCTCTTAAATGACATTAAGGCTGATTAGACACTAAAAACACAATGGCAGATTATTGGAAACATTGTATTTTAAAAATAGGTAGACTGGCTGCAGGTCTGACTTTTAAGTTACTATGTTTTATTATGCAGAACGAGGCTTCATCTTTTGCACACAAAGAGTCAGATACTGACATTATGAAACTTGACAGTATTAAACTCCCAGATTGTCGTTTTTGGGATTAAGTTAATTAAAAAGTAGCTAAAATATATTAAAATAGCCTTTTTAAAGAAAAATTATACACTTATACAGTAGTACAAACCTGTCCAAACACTACACCCATTCAACCAACTGGGTTTCCCACGATTCCATGAATGGTAACATTCTGGGCGGAGCATATTACTAACTGTCCAATCAGCGTAGAGTGGAAATTACCTTTTTTGGCAACATTGCCCTGGCCTGGGAAATTTAAACCGCACGGAAAGCCGCGATTTTTTTTTTTGCAGTCTGAGTGATTGTATTGGAAGAGGTTGGTTAGTGAATGATTAGGTAGGTTTTTATTTGTATAGAGCTATTATTGGTACGTCGCCGTTGAGTTATCCGTTGTTTTAATTCTACGGATATCAGGTGTAAGATGTCAAGAAGCGTCATTTGTTTAAAATGTGCAGGTTTAGTTGTATTTGCATCTCACCTTGCGAGCTTCAGTGTGTAATCCGTTTGGTAATGAATATTCTCTACATCTTCCTACAAAGTAACAAGCCCCTTACGGAAGGGAAAACAGACTAAGCATTCATTAAAGGAAGAGTTAAATCTTTAGTGTTAATTTGTCTGTTCTTTTACACATTCTGGTAGATAATGGAGTGTTTCTAGATTTTCTGTTTATTTAATCGCCCAGGTTAGTGTATGCTACAATATTAATTTATGGGTAATACACTATATGTAAGTATTCTCTACAGAATGCAAATGAAAAGTGGCTTGAACTAGGATGTGGGTGCTAGTTGCTTCAGTGTTTATCAAGATGAAGGATACTGGAGAATAAGACATCTTCTGTTTAGGCATAGCATTCCCTTAGTCCACCCACCTACACCCCCAGCCCCCGGACCAACCCCGACCTCTGCGACACAATTGGAACAGCGTAAACCTGGATTTGGTCACCTGTAGATTTAACCTACATTTACAAGGACATTGTAAATGATTTTTTTTGTGGTAATATTATAGTATGCTGCACCAATGAGTGATATAACTGCCGGTGACATTGTTGTTAAGGATTTAATTCTAGACAGTATAAGGCAGCTGAACTGAAATCAGAAATAGGTCACATTGCAAGTTGTAGCTCTGTTAGTAGCATTCTGAAACAGTGGATTTTGGGTTCAAGTCCTACTCCAGAGGGAGTGCTACACTGTTGGAGGTGCTGTCTTTTGGATGAGATGTCAAACCGAGGCCTTGTCAGGGGAACATAGAAGAAGAGCTGGAGGGTTATTGCTGGTGTCCTTGCCAATATTCAATCAACATCACAAACAAAAAATAAATAAATCCTGCCATTATTACGTTACAGTTTGTGGGAGGTTGATGTATTCAAATTAGCTGCCACTTTTCCTACATTACATAGTGACTACATGTCAAAAAATACCTTAATGTGCTTTAGAATGTCTGGTGGTTATGAAGGTGCGATGTAAATGCAAGTTTTTTATTTATTAAATCATACTAAAGGGTATTGATCTTGTTAAAAGGCAAATGGCAGATAGTTTAAGTGTGGATAAATCCAAGCTAATGAACCTGTTGGCATGATCTGACTCTTTATGGCAAGTCATGTGATATTCTATGATACAAGTACATCAGACAGTAAATGAAGCATTATGTGTAACTGACTTGATCACATTTTGGAATTTAAAAAGTTGTAAGAAATTCATCTAATCTGTGTGCTTGGGCTCTGGACTTGTTCTCTGTAATGAAACTGGATGAATGGTATCAAAAAATTGTGTTGATGCCTGGAGTTAATCAAATGTCACAAACTTGGCTTTCAAGAGATATTATCCTTTGACTGTTAGGTAGAGACCATGATGTGGAAAGTTCTTCATAGTATGTAGAGAGAATGTTTCTGATGGAGTGAAATGATTTCTGTTGACCCTTAATGGGCTGCTTATTTTTTAGCTTCAAAGCTGTGTAAGATGGAGTTTTGTCATGGCACTGGAGTTTTATCAATGTTCTATGAAAAATGTAATATCCTTCTGTAAAGTTTATAAAGGTAACAGTAACTTGTTTGGAATTTTTGTGTTTGGCTTTATAATTAAGATCTTTGCTGAAAACTGATCTATTTCACCCACACAGCAGGGAGTGTAGGGACTAATTTCCCAACTATGTGTAACTTGTTTTATTGTATGTTGTTTATTGTGAACTTGTACTGGCTCTCCATTCCTATGTTCACTAACCGTATCAGCAGAAATTTCTCTTCTCTCAAAACAAAAGTTACCCTTGTAAGTAGAAAGATTTTTTAAAAGAGCGCACTTAGCCCTTATTGCAGTGGCAGTTGTAGATTGGCAGAAAACCAATGACATGTAGCTTGATTACTAGCAGCCCCCACCCCTATACCATGTTCTGGAAAGGGAAAGTTGGAAGTGTGCTGCAGATGCTGGA
Source organism: Cetorhinus maximus (assembly GCF_964194155.1). NCBI lineage: Eukaryota > Metazoa > Chordata > Chondrichthyes > Lamniformes > Cetorhinidae > Cetorhinus > Cetorhinus maximus. Next base: position 71,107,447 of record NC_135893.1, on the reverse strand, counting down.
AATGGGTCATGCAGCATCTGTAGAGAAATGGGAGAAAGGTTTAGCATTTTGTAAGAACCATTTGGAACTAAAAATGGAATATTTCATAGTAGTTGGTAGCTTCAATTATTGAAATACATAAAGCCCACAAACTAGCTACTGGGCTCAGCAAATTACTTACTACCCACATAGGGTGCAACCCCAACCAATATCCGTAACTCTAACAACCAAACTCATAATCAGATTAACGGTCGTGGTCCCTTTTATTTGCAGTTCTCATCACATGAGCAGTGAGTTATTTCAATACATTGAACCACCCCCTTTCACTTAGTGACTTCATGAGTTATGTGTTTGAATGCACAATCTTTCTCAAATTTGATTGTATACATATGCCTAAATATACTATGAACACTTGAAATAGCTGACTGTAGCCTTTGCTTTACATTTTATGAAATAATTGTACAATTAATGGTTATATTAACTTCAACAAAGGTATATCCTGAATTGTTAGGGAAGCAATGCAAGAATACATTTAAATCCAGATAATTAAAATTTTTTGTGCTTAAGTCAGGGATTGTAATTGTGATGCATTAAACCTACGCTTGGGTCACGAAGAAAGAAATGTGACTACATTATTAAATATGACCAATACATTGTTATGAATGGTGTTTTTTTTTCCCCCCAAGATATTTTTGTATTTCAATTGGGTGCAGCCATTCTATTTCCTCAATTTCACCCACAATTAACAATTCTAGGAACAGGGTAGAGAGAAATCAGTAAATATATATATTTTTAAATAGAACATGATGTGCCTTATTATTTCATATTGGTTTGCTGAAAAAGTTATGGCCTTAGTGTTTCACTAGCTTGTCTTCCTTAGCTCAGTTCTCTTTTTCACCTTGTAATAATAACAATGCGTTGAGCTAACATTTCAATCTGCTGACCCTTCAAAAGGTGTTGCATGGGTAATTGTTTACTGGTTTTTAAAATAACAGTTGTGAATTCTTTAACTTCATTAACACAAGTTTGCTGTACATAATTGATCACAAATTGCACTTTTTTAATTCAGGCAACCAAGATGTCAACCACCAGTGAAACTGAGCATGAGAGGATGAAAAAATTCAAGAATAGAGGCAAAAATGTAGAGGTACTTGGTTTGGTTCTTGCATAGTATAGCTATTGATGGAAAAATACATTTCAATTTTCCATTCTTTATTTGACATTTAGTTCAAATTAGACCTGGAAATAAGACTGTCCAATATAACCAACAACTGGCTGGATATGCCATCCAAGTGGGGTTTGTCTACTTAACAAACTTAATAGGGTGCAGCAGCAGAAGAGTCTACCTCAAATGTGTACCTGCTGGTTCAGTTTTAAATACTTCTACCCATGCCCCAGGAGTTTTCATTGCTGCTTTGAAACATTCGAGTGGTATCAAGGAGGGGTAGCTGCCAAACACTTTATTCTTGAAGATTTCCTTGGTGAAAGGTAATGGTACAACATCATTGTTCTTGGCAAAAACATTGTTTGTTGGAGTGTACTGCAGAATTAGGGAATGTTTCCCCAAAACAAAGTGAGAAAAGTGCCAGAGGTGACCATTGCTGGTGATGGCGAAAGTGAAACTAATTTTGGTCTGGATGGTGATGGAAGAAATCATGCATATGCATTGGTCTCTGAAACATCAAACAAGAAAGTGTAAGATAAAAATTGGGCTTTGATATTCTTGGTGCATTGGTCTCCCAGGATTCCTCAGATTCCAGTACCTTTGTGTTGGATTGGAAAATTGCAGGGATGCTAAACCTACATTGTATAGAGTGACCAATGTTGAGAAGCAAACTCTAATATTCTTAATAAAGGTGGCATTTGGAGAACTATTGAAATAGTTGGCTTGTTACTCCCTGTATCTCCCATCACTCCTGGAAAAGTCTATTGCTATGTAGGAACTTATTGGGGATGATTATATTGATTTTTAAACTTGATGCCTATTGAAGTCGGTGGTTGTATTTTGCATCAGCTACTGTGTCCAAACCACTGGTGGCAGTATGGTGCTTGACAACAAGTCACATATTTCCACCACTCCCCTGGCACTTTGTTGCCTCTTTGAACATCTCCACCCTGTTAAAACTCTTGTATTGTTTAATTTAAACTTTTTTTGCCCACTGCCCCAGACCCACCTCAAATGTATTTAAGCAGTGACTTGTGCTCTGATTTTAATCTCCATCCCACTTCCCCTTGCTCCCCCTCCTGCCCCCGTCCTCTGAATTCACTGCACTCCCCTCCTCCCTGATCTCCCCAAATCTTTTCCCCCACAGAAACTGCATCTCTCTTCTCCTGCTCCTTGTTCGTATGTTAGCCCAATATTTAAGAAGGGAGATGGAACACATCCAAGGAATTATAGGGCAGTCAGCTTAGCATTGATGGTAGGAAAAATAATCAAATCCCTACCAAAGGAGAAAACAGAAAAACATTTGAGAACCAAAACTATAATAATGAATAATAAAGACCCAAGTCTTGCTAGATTAACCTTATCAATTTATTTGAAGGGGTAACACGAGAGAGTATTCAAGGGCAATGCAGTTGCTGTAATTTATCTAGATTTCCAGAAGGCTTTCAATAAGGTGGCGCATATTGAATGAGGTATGTACCTAAGGGGACAATAGCACTGTTGCTGGGTTAGTAATCCAGAGGTCTGGACTAATTCTCTGGAGCCATACATTCAAATCCCCCATGGCAGCTGGGGAAATTTAAATTCAGTTGGTTAATAAATCTGGAATAAAATGCTAGCCTCATTAATAATGATCATGAAACTACCATTTTGTTATTTAAAAACTCATCTGATGTCCTTCAGGGGAAGGAAATCTGCCATCCATACCTGGTCAGGCCTTCATATGACTCCAGACCCAAAGGAATGTGGTTGACTCTTGCTTGGCCATTTTAGAGGGCAATTAAGCCACTCAATATTGGTGGCTCACCAATACCTGCTCAAGAACGATTAGGGATGGGCAATAAATGCTGGTTTTGCCAGCAATGCACGTCTATCCAAAGAATGAATTTAAGAGTCAGGGGGATAAGGGGGGTAAGTAGCAGAATAGATAGCTAGTTGGATAGCTAGCTGTCAATGAGACAAAAAGCAGAGCATAGTTATTCAATGGCAGAAAGTGGGATCAGTGGTGGGACCATTAGTGCTCATCATTAATGATTTAGATCTTGGGATCAAAAACAAATTTCTAAATTTGCAGATGACCCCAAATTGGGAATGGAGCTGGAATATAATCAATACTGAGGAGCACTGCAACAAATCACAAGATTAATAAACTTGCAGAATAGGCCTATAATTGGCAAATGAATTTCAACATGAGTGTGAGTTGTCATACTTGATAAGAAAACTAAGGTTGCATATTACTTGACAAATGAGAATCTAATTGGGGTAGAGGAGCAAAGGGATCTGGAAGTACAAACATACAGATTGCTAAAAGTAGTGACTTAAGTTAATAAGGCCATAGAAAAGCAAACCAAGTACTAGGGTTTACTTCTGGAGGGTTAGAATTGAAAAGTGGAGCAGTTATAGTAAACTTGTATCAAAACTGGATTAGACCACACTTGGCATACTGTGTATAACTCTGACATATTCAGCACAGGAGGGGATGCAAAAGAGATTGACAAGGATGATCTCAGAACTAAAATGATGCCTATCAGGAAAAGATTAACTGGCTGGGTTTCTTTTTTTCATGAAAAGGGGTGACATTATGACTATTTGATTGAATAGGGATAGTGTGCTTCCACTTGTGTGGAAGAGCAAAACAGTCTGTAGAAATCAAATGGGGAATTCAGAAGAAATTTCTAGCCAGAAAGTTGAATGTGGAATTCTCTACCACAGGTTCAGGTGCTGCCAGGAGTGGTTGAGATGAATAATACAGATAATGTACAATTAAGGAGAGGTTGGATAAACATATGCAGGAGAAGGGAGTTATGTTGACAGATAGCCTTGGAGGAAGCTTGAGTGGGGAGTAAACACTGACATGGATTGTTTGGGCCAAATGGCCTTTTGTATATTCTATCTCTTAATGCAGTATTTGTTGTAGACAAGTATATTGCCTCATTAAAGTCTAGAGTTTCTATTAATCTCTTGCCTCTCTTGCCTTCAACCTATAGTGTTGATGAGTTTCTACTCTGCAAACGTAATTGTTAAAATGATTGCGACTATTGGTGTTAAATGCATGGAATTACTGAAGTGAAGAGCAAGCAATGAGAACGTTTCGCTTTCGGGGTTTTAAATTTGGGAAACTTTTTGTTTTATTTCTATATAGTTACTGTTCTCTAGTCTTGATACTTAGTTTTTGCTTAAACCAGATACTGAGGAGGCAGAGAGTGGAGTTTTCTATTGAATTACGAAAAGCTAAAAGAGATGAACAGATCTTGAAGAGACGGAATATAAGCAATTTCCCAGATAGTGACCCTTCACTACAAAAGATTGCTGGAACTAATGTATGTATAACATTCACATTTGATTATACCTTCCTTGAGGAACAAATTGGCAGTTGAAACTATTGTAATCCTACTATTCTCAATTTTTCTTAGGTTATCTCATTGTCTTTACAAAATAAACATCTATTGTATCTGTTACCAATTTTGATTCTTAATCTCCCCCAAGGAAGGAGTATGGCCTGTAGGGAAGTATCAAGTATCATTCAACACCATGGGATAGCCCAGCTGAGACTAACCTTTGACATGTACCTTAACTTGGCATTCTGTGTCCCTGTACCAAAGCATGGCATAATGAATTTTTGGCTTTATGATCTGCCACATAGGTTGATGACCTACAAATAGAAAATGAATCTACTATTGTGAGGTACAAAGTTGATTTGTACCATTTAGATGTTGATGAGGACATCTAGTCTTAAAATTGGCTTAATGACGAAATGAAATTGACCATTCCATGTTAAAAATGTATCTTGATTATTTTATCCTTTATTTAAACTTCAACATGTTGTTCTTCCCTCCCTTCAGGACCGTGCAATGACCATTAAAGAGATTGTGAAAGGAATAAACAACCATGACCCATTACTACAGCTGCAAGCTACAAATGGAGCTAGGTAGAAGTGGTATTGCTTCATTACACAGTGCACATACATTTTCTGTCCCCATTTAGAAGATTGGAGGTGAAGTGCTTTGCCATGTTCAAATCAAAAAAGTCAATGGACACAAGGCATACAAGTCCATTTTTATTGCAAGTCTGGACCTGTAAGGTACCTGTGTGAATTTCAGGCATCATTAGTAAAAAATAAATACAAATCTTTGACTGTGATACCTCCAGTAACAAAGGTACTTGCAGCTTGAGAGCTAATTTTTAACTCCAGAGTATATTTGGGTTGCTGAGTGTGGGGTATTTTTCTTGTGTTCCTCCTTTCAGTCTTTGTCTGAAAAGCTACAATCTAGACTTCATGAGAAAAGTGCTGATTGGTTGGCAAGCAGGCTCTGGTTGATAGCGGTGGTGCCATGGAGAGTGCACCAATTGATGGTAACTGACAGTTAACTGCTGAGTGTTGTTTGAAATTTAAACTAGGCAGCTTGACCCTGATTGGTCAAGACATTGCCCTGAGGAATGAGTCAGTGAATTACTGTCAGTTATTTTGTTCAGCTGAAACAGATGCAATGTGTGTACATGTTCGTTCTGTCTACAAACATATAGCTTTCAGTACACAAGTGCGCCACACTGCGAGCTCAGCTGACAATCTTAAAGTGGTTGTCAGCATAATTCTTAGCACACTAAGGATTATTTAGCAAATGTTGTCCAATCGCAGAATCACATCTAATGTTGGACACTTTTGTGTTTTGCAAGCACGGGCTGGTTGGGCATGGGCTGTGCTTTGTCTGTTGCGAGCAATGGCTAGGACAGCTGCTAGGACATGCTGTTTGATACAATCTGCCAGTCTTTGGGACATATGGCCTACATACCTAGCATCACACTGGCACTGAAATTCATATACCACATTACTCATTTGTGTGATAGGCAGAATGTCTTTTTGGCTTGACTGCAACACCCTGTTAGTGGCAAATAGTACTTGTGTTGCTGCATAGTAGCAGTGTGAAACAGCTAGCTTCACCTGTTGCTCAAATTTTTGGAATACCTTACCCTTCCAGGGTAATCTGAGGTAGACTGGGCACATTTCAGGGCTGAAAGTGATGGTCTTAGGCCTGTTCATTCGTTTGCATGATATACAGTGCGAGATGATCTGGTCAGGATAGTCATTATCCTACAGGATGCCTTTGATACTTCCTATTTCAGCATCAAGCTTGCATGGTGAACAAATGGCTCAGGCCCAATCTACAAGGTTGCTGATAAGACCAATCTTATGCTGTATGGAACTGTAAGAATCCCAAGATATTTTGACCAGTGAAGGTAGGCTTGCAGTAGACTGTCATAGAAAGCTCCCTGTTAGATTCTCAGCTAGTAAGTAAGGAAGGGGAGTTCATTTGATGGCTCTATTTCAAAGGTGAATTTGAGTGCAGGATGGAGCCCGTTAAGCCATGTAAGGAAATTATTACATGCAGCTGCGGATTTAAATATAGTGAACATATCATCCACATCTTGGAATTATGTGAGCGGTAGGAGGTTGGGTGTCATTCCATCGAAGACATGTTTCTCATGGAACCCAACAAAGCCTTTTTGCCTTTTAAAACCCGATGACAAATCCATTCAGCTGAAATTAACTGTGAGAACTGTGAGAACAAGATAAACCCTTTAAATGAGGAATATTTAATGCTGGGAGGAGAGAGAAAAGCTTTTTCTATTCTATCCCAACATTATGCCTTGACCCCACCCCCATCCCCCACCTCCAGTGTGATATTATCCAATTCACATTGATCATCTTGTAGATTTAATGAAATGTCTAAATTGGCCATTTGTGCAGTTATTCTCACACTCCCATTGCAACAGACTTTGGTTCCATTCAAACTCTGGTCTTGGAGAAGAAAGGCTATTGCCTAATCTAGTCTTGGCAATTTCCCTTTAGGATGTGAGGTGTAGAAAGGAATTACTAATAGAGAAAAACAAAAGAGTATCTTTTAAACTTATTTTCCCCTTGATAGGAAACTTCTGTCACGGGCATGGAAACCTCCACTGGATGAGATTATTAAAGCAGGTCTAATTAAGAAGTTTGTTGAATTCCTTGGTCGAGATGACGATTCTATGCTGCAGTTTGAGTCAGCCTGGGCACTAACAAACATTTCCTCTGGAACATCAGCACAAACTGGGGCTGTGGTGGATGGAGGTGCAATTCCACCACTTGTACATCTCCTTTCCTCGGCATACATGCACATCAGTGAGCAAGCTGTGTGGGCCTTGGGTAACATTGCAGGTATGAGAGCACCAATTTTGCAACATGGAGTTTATTTATAAAGATTTAACTTTACTTTGTACTAAACCAATGGAGGTAGTAACTTTTTCAAACTCTTGCAGGTGATGGCCCCCTCTTTCGTGATGCAGTAATTGAATGCTCTGCTGTCCCCTCACTTCTGGGATTGGTAAAACCAGGCATCCCTGTAAGTCCAAATGGTAGCTAGTGGTCTATGACGTGTTTGCTTCAATTTAGTCTGCTGGTCAGAATGCTGTGCTTTAATGAACTGAATTTAGGTGTTTCTAATGGCTACTTGAATTAAATGAGGGAAAATAACTTGTTCAGCAGTTGTGATGAGGTTCCCTTTCTGATCCTTTCTCCACTTCTACCCTCTCCTTTCCCTTGTCCCTGTAATTGATGAATAAAGGGTGGGGGGTGGAAACATGGCATTTGTCAATTCTCCTTTATATCAAACCCAAGTATCACCAGTGATATTCTCTCAAGTTGGAAGGCTGTAGGTTTAAACACTGTTCCAGGACTGTAGCATTGGAACACAATGTACAGCATTGAAGGACTGCTATAACCTTTTGATGAAACATTAAGCTGAGGCCACCATCAGTGTGACAGAGATCCATTGGCACTTTTGGACATGATCAAAGTTTGCTGCTATTCTGGCCTTTAGTCACCCCTCAACTAACAATATGATAGCAGATTAATGAGTCATTCATTCATTGAAGCAGTCAGTGTCATATGCAGCAAGACCCTGGACAATATCCAGGCTTGGGCTGACCAGCAGCAAGTAACATTTGTGCTATGCACAAATGCCAGGCAATGACTCTCCAATAAGAGAACCTAACCTTCTCCCCTTTGCATTCAATGGCATTACCATTGCTGAATCCCCCAATATCAACATCGTGGCAGTTACTATTGACTAGAAACTGAACTGGACCAGCCATATAAATACTGTGGCCACAAGAGCAGGTCAGAGGCTGGGAATGCTGTGGCAAGTAACTTGCTTCCTGATGCCCTAATGCCTGTCCACCATCTACAAGGCACAAGTCAGGAGTGTTGTTGGAGCTGCACTCAGCCAGGCGAGTAGAGAGTATTTCATCTCTAAAGAAGCTTGACATCATCCAAGACAAAGCAGCCTGCTTGATTGGCACCCCTTCCTCCACTGCAAACATTCACTCCCTCCATTAGTGACATACAGTGGCAACAGTGTGCTGTATATAAGATGCACTACAGCAACTTGCCAAGGCTCTTTCAGTAGCATGTTCCAAATCCATGACCTCTACAATTTAGAAGGACAAGGGCAGCAGATGCAAGGGAACACCACTTGCAAGTTCGCCTCCAAGCCACTCACCATCCTGATTTGTAACTATATTGCCATTCCTTCTTGTCCTTTGGGTGTACCTACATGGACTGCAGCATTTCAAGAAGGTAGCTCGCCACCAGAACAAATGGCCGAGCCAGTGCTGTTCACCTCACGTGAAAGAAATTTAAAGCAAAAAACAATCACTTCATTGCCAGTTATGACCTGTGTAAATTGGCTGGCATGTTTATTGACTAAATAGGTGACTGTATTTAAAAAGTGACATTCACAATGGTCCTAATTCTCTCTTTGGAAATAGATGGTCTGAGTCTAATTCTACTTTTAACATCCAGTTTTGCTTCATGATTTGGCTAAAACTTTCACTTTTCTAATTCCCTCTTTCCCCTGCTCACTGTACTGGCATCATTCAGTTTTAATTAAATTCTAGGTTGGCTTCCTGCGCAATATCACATGGACTATATCAAATCTATGTCGCAACAAAAATCCACATCCACCTCTCCAGACAGTTCAACAGATCCTCCCCACGCTGGTTCAGTTGCTTCATTATGAGGATGATACCCTCCTCTCTGATGCTTGTTGGGCAATATCGTACCTGACGGATGGCCCGAATGAACGGATTGAGGAGGTGGTTCGCACTGGCATCTTGCCAAGGCTTGTGCAATTGATGTTAAAGGATAAGCTGGCTCTGTTGGTGAGTAATCTGATGCAAGTAGAGCTCCACCCTGTTTCACACCAATGTTTTTGTAATTACTTTTATACAGTAGTGTGTTAAGAGAAAATGTCTTGCCTTCTGGTCATAAAATGGAGGTTTTGTGTGGAAGGGAATCTGAACCATTAATGGTTTGAGGACTGTAAGTAGTGTGAAAATTTGACGAATGACTGCTTCAAATGTTGCAATGTGCCTTTGAATTTGATTGATAAAAAGACAGGAGTCTTTTGGTCTGGGATATATTCAGTAGGCTTTTGCTTCATTTTTACTACATCTTGCTGATGGGGCAGAACACTGGAACAAAGAACCATCAAGTTGTGATCAATTAAAATTTTGCAAAGGATTAAGCTTTCAAGATGATTTCAAAATCAATGTCCAAGATAGATATGTGTATTGGTTCTCTATTTCGTATGCTTTTGTGCAGTTTGTATATTTGTCAGTAAGTTCATTGCTTTTGATTTTAGTCATTGCTTTAAATTTATGGTTTGTTTAACTATTTGGAAAAGTGTGTGTGTGTGTGTGCGCATTCTTGGGGGAGAGTAATTGCTAATCCTGTTACATACTGCTTATGTTCAGTGCCAATAAAGATGCAAGTTCTTGGGAAAAGGAGGTGCAGCTTGCTATGAAATTAGATTCTTCCCCTCTAATTTCTAAGGAATTTGGAAGATGGTTTTATTGTGCTGATTGATTGAAGGCAGCCTCCAGTGCTGCCAACATGTTTTGTGCTGTCACCATGCTTTGAGGTTTTGTTTATTTTGTAAGTGACTTGAAGATATATATCTGGAGATGTCTCTTATGGTTTATGCCCCAAATTTAGCCTATGAGAGCACGTTACCCCATCTTTGTTTCACCACGAGGAGGCAACTTGACAATGGAGAGGCTGTGTACTGACGGAGAAATTTGCACATTTGGCACTGCTATCCAGTGGTGTTGGTTGAAAATGAGAAGCAAACTCACACACAAAAGCAGAAAGCATGCAAACTCTCTTCACCCACACATTAGGTGCATCACATTGACCTGTTGGACCCTCTTGTTTGGGCAGCCTTGGGTCTCCATAAATTTTGCCCAGGCTTGTGCCCTAGTGAGTACATTTTAATTTTGCTGCAGAGTGTTAACACAATACTGGAGATGGCAATTACAAGCAGTCAGCCCAACTTGATTGACATGGAGAATGGGTGCAATTACAGACTGCTTCTCTGGGGAGAGTGGGGGGAACCATTGTGTTCCAGTGGTCAGCCACCATTCACCAAGTTAGGATTAGTAAGGTGCTGACCTGCCATGTTCTCTGTTTCAATGGGTGCTTGGAGTTCTGAGTCTCTGCTGAATGAGTAGATGGAATCTGTTGCACCAGGCATGCAAATGGAACAAAAAAAGGCCAACACTTCAATGGGCAAGCTGGAACTCCAGGATGCACAGAACTAATGGATGACTTGCAGCTGCTTGATAATGCACGTAAGATAGCTGTGCTTTAACATGAAACTTGATAGGTTGAACATCGACATGGTGAGCCTGATCTTTTGCAGGGGTGTCAACAGTGAATCATGAAAAGAAAAACATTGCACATTCATCTGGCAGGGGAAGAATTCTGAGGAAATATGAGCAAGGTGTAGGCTTTGCTGTAAAGAACACATCTCAATGATTTGAACCCTAACAAATGGTTCAGAACGTGTTCTCTCCATCCACTAACTCGACAGGGCCAGTTAACCTCATGAGTATCTCTGCTCCAATGCTGTGATCCACTGCAGAGACAAAAGACCAGTTCTATGAAGGGCTTGACACTATCAGCAGAATCCCTAAATCAGAGCATCTTGCCTACTAGGAGATTTCAACACGAGTAGGCACAGACCATGAGGCATAGCCTCTGGCCTGGGAAAGATGATGAGAATGGACCGAGACTACTTGAGCTTTGCTGCTACCACAAGCTTTGTGTAATTAACACCTCTCCACCTTCATCGGCAGGGGTATTGAGTATAAAAGCTGGGAAGTCATGCTGCAGCTGTATAGAACCTTGGTTAGGCCACACTTGGAATATTGCGTGCAATTCTGGTTGCCACACTACCAGAAGGATATGGAGGCGTAGGAGAAGGTGCAGAGGAGGTTTACCAGGATGCTGCCTGGTCTATAGGTTATTAGATATGAGGAGAGGTTGGAGAAACTCTGATTGTTCTCACTAGAGCGATGGAGATTGAGGGGCGACTTGATAGAAGTTTACAAAATTGAGTGGCATGGATAGAGTAGATAGTCAGAAGCTTTTTCCTAGGGTGGAAAAGTCATTACTAGGGGACATAGATTTAAGGTGAGAGGAGAAAACTTTAGAGGAGATGTACAGGGCAGGCAAGTTTTTTATGCAGAGGGTAGTGAGTGTCTGGAATTCGCTGCCAGAGGAGGTGGTGGAAGCAGGTACGATAGTGGTGTTTAAGAGGTAGCTTGACAAATACATGAATAGGATGGGAATAGAGGTGTATGGACCCCAGAAGTGCAAAATGTTTTAGTTTGACAGGCAATATAATCGGCGCAGGCTTGGAGGGCTGAAGGGCCTGTTCCTGTGCTGTACTTTTCTTTGTTCTTTGTTCTTTATATCAGCCATACTACCTACCTAGATAAAAGCCAACCATTCCTCTATTCATTTGAATAGGTACTCTCCGGCATTCCCCCATGGTACAGAAGTGAAATGGAACATATAGTTTAAGATGCCATCTACAATGCCACAATTTCCCAACATATGGGAAGCAAGAGTGGAAAAATGCTGACTGGTTTAAGGTGAACATCATTGTGATGGAACCTGTCATTGAGATGTGTATGTGAAAGGCCATTCACAGTAAAGTCCAACAAACTGCTAGATGGTGCACCAATGTCTATTGGTTACAATTACAACTTTGGCAGAATATCCAGATATCCTTTGACACTGGGAATGCTAGAGGTATCTATGAAGGGATCAAAATGGCATCCGGTCCTTCAGGGAAAAACACTGCTCCATTGAAAACAAAGGCAGGGGAGGTCATCACTGCAAAAATTAGTTGGAGAAATGGGTGGAACACGAGTTGTACTTTAGGGAGAACATAGTCACTGAGGAAGCTCTAGATATCATGGAAAGCCTGCCTGTCATGGTGAAGCTGGTTACAGAATCCAAAATGGGGTTCACGGTCTAGACGGGGTTCTTTCTGGACCTTGTCTATTCTCTCAAAGCAAGCTGCTCAAGATTGTAGATTGTTAAAACCATTTATTCTTTATCTACAGCTGCTATATACGTATTAGGAACTTGGCACAAGGTTGAAACTTCTGCTCCCACCAGATCTGTTAATCAGTCATGTGATGTTACATCATTATCATGTGCTTCTGATGTTAACCCTTTACATCTTCCCCATCATACTTACATTCTCCTTCACAGTGGAAGACTTGGCAAGTGAGTCATTGGCTTTGCTATGGGCAAAGTTTTAGGTGCTGATGCTATATCACCTGAACTTATTGATCATGAGAAACTGGCACTCCCTCAGCATCTGCACAAACCTGTCTCTGCTGGAGGGAGGGGGCAATGCCCCCAGAATATGCATGATGTGAAGATTGTGACCCTGTACAAGGACAAGTGACCAGAGATTGCAACAACCATTGAGGCATCTCCCTGCTGAGCATCATGGGAAAGTTATTGCCCTTGTCAGACTGCAGATCCTGGCTGAACACATTGACCCTCCAATCCCAGCATGGTTTCACAACTAGCATTGTGACATGATTTTCTTTTTCAGTCTTGCAGATAGGCCATTATATTTGTCATCTTTGATTTCACCAAGGCATTTGGCTATGTGAGTAGGTGACCTATTTAAGCTGTTGGAGAAAACTGGCTGCCCACCAAAGCTGCTCAATCTGATTTTGTTCCACGACAACATGATGGGTATGGTCAGCAATTACAGGGCAACATCAGAACCCTTTGAGATTTGCAGTGGAGTCGGGCAGAATTGTGTTCTGGGCACTGACACTTTTGGGCAGATTCTTATCTTTGCTGTCATATGCTTTCAGGTCCTCTACAAAGCTGTCTACTTGCATACTAGAACTGACAAAGCTGTTTAGCCTTGCTTGCCAGAGATCCTAGACAAAGCTGTGCTAAGTCATCATCTATGCTGAAGGTGCCACATTAGTATTCCATACTGAGGAACGCCTTCAGCATGGCCAGAAACTGAACTGGACTAGCCATGTAAATACTGTGGTTACAAGAGCATGTCAGAGGCTGGGAATTTTGCAGTGAGTAACTAACCACCTGACTCCCTCAAAGCCTGTCCATCATCTACAAGGCACCAAGTCCCAAGTGTGATGGAATACTTTCCACTTGCCTGGATATGTGTAGCTCCAACAACACCCAAAGCGTGACACCATCCAGGACAAAGCAGCCCATCCACCACCTTCAACATGCACTCCCTTCACCACTGGTACATAGTGGCAGCAGCAGTGTGTACCAGCTACGAGGTGCACTGCAGAAACTCACCAAGACTCCTTTGTCAGCACCTTACAAACTCATGACCTCTACCACCTAGAAGGACAAGGGCAGCAGCTGTATGGGAACATCATCACCTGCAAGTTCCTCTCCAAGCCACATACCCACTATTCTGACTTGGAACTATATTGCTATTTCTTCACTGGTGCTGTGTCAAAATCCTGGAACTCCCCTAACAGCACTTTGGGCGTGCCTACACCAAATGGACTGCAGTGGTTCAAGAAGGTGGCTCACCACCACTTTCTCAAGGGCATTTAGGGAGGGGTAATAAATGCTGGCGCAGCCAGTGGCACCCACATCCTATGAGAGAATTTTTAAATCAGCAAATGGCCGTCTGTCTCGTGTCTGTAAAGAGTTTTGTTTGACCATCAGCATCTGGATGCTGTACCACCATCTGTCAGTTGATAATGTGACGCTGAAGGTGGTTGGATTGTGGAGCGTAGATATGTGAAACTCATTTGTTGCTGAAATCAACATAACAGCTGTAGCTTTTGGTGTATGCGTACTGAACGCTGAACCGTGTCGACACTACAGTGGTGAGACCTGGACAACATATGCTAGGCAGGAGAAAGGCTGAACAGTTTCCACATTTGTCAGGTGGATCATCAGCATCTCTTGACAGGTCACCAACTCTGAGGTCCCAGAGTATGCTAATCACATTAGCATAAACCAATTGCTCAGATGAATGATGACTATATCCAAAAGACTTTCTGTACAGTGAACTGGCCACTGGTTCCTGGGTGCCATATTACTGCCACAAAGACTCCTGTAAGCAAGATATAAAGCTGGCAGACGTTGGAGACAGTTGCTGAGGACACTGGAAGAGGTGAATGGAAACAAAAAGCTCAGCTGGTTGAGAAGGCGGCTCAGAGGCCGGCAAATCATGCACTTTCTCAGGTCTCTCTTCCTCTACAGCAAGTATGACAGGCCTGAGTGGGGCTCACCAGGTTGACCATCACAGCACAAACCATTGCCTTGCGACATGTTGGAAGGCTGCCACCCCATCTTATTTGTGATGTTGGCTTTCTTTCTGAAATTTGTGTGATTTGTATTTTTGTTTGCAATGTGGAACACAATTTAAAATGCTACTCGTTTACTCGTCCTAAGCAATAATTTTGAAGTCTTAATTACAAGTGATGGTTATGCCAAGTCAATGGCGGTCATAATTGTGTATCAAGGTGGTAAATGTAAATTGTTACATGCTTATTCATTGGCAATAGTGAGGTATTTTTTAGTAATCAGTTTACCTAAGTTACTGAAGCTAGTGATTGATTTTTGCTATGGGTGTTTTAGTTTTTTCTTGGAGAGGTAAGGGCTGCAAAAAAGAACTCGTAACATCCTCAAGACTCGTGGATAGATTTGGCAGCTTTTTTGGAAGAACAAGATCTTGCTGCAAACTGTAAAGTAAGCAACTGTGACTGTTAGAAATCTAAATGTTGTGGAGTTGTGAATTTGTCCCAGGGAGAATGTCACTGATAAATGGAAGCAGTCTTCTTCAGTTACTGCTCAATCAATTCGTTAATTTGTCTAGATAATAGCCACAAAACAACTTGTTCACACCTACTTATGTTGGGAAGTTCATTATCTTCTTCCGAGACACAGATGAGATGACTGTGTGTTAAGGGAGATCTAGAAACTAGACAGCTGGTTGAGTAATTGGGCTTTTGAGTAGAGCTGCAAAATCTATTGAATGCTTAGTCAGAATTGTTAAATAGTGGGAAGAACTCTTGACAGCCCACAGACCTGGGGAAAATTTATTGTGCATTGTGAAGAAAAATTGAACTGATTTCACTTTGAATCTGTCCATTTTGTTGTGTAATAAAGCAGCTCAACTTTGTTTTGAGCCTTGCTGTGCCTGATCAGTTTTCGCTCCTGGTGAAAGAGACGATCTTATTCCTGTCAAAAGGTTCCTATTGTTAAAACTCTGGGTCATGTTGTCATGCAAGCAGACATAGGGCAGTGTGTAAAAGCAGCCACTAAAAGCTATGCCTAGAATACTTGGGTGATTTTAGAAACAAAATTAGTATGCATGTACCACAAAATTAGGAAAGCAAATGGCATGTTAGCCTTCATTGCAAGTGAGCTAAAGTACAAGATTAAGGAAGTCTTGCTACAATTGTACAAGGCTTTGGTGAAACCACACCTAGAATACTGTGCATAGGTTTGATTTCCTTTGTCTAAGGATAAACTTGTCTTGAGGTGATGCAGTGAAGGTTCACTACACTTGATACCTGGGATGAGAGGGTTGTCTTGAGTGTAATGGGTCCATACTCTGGAATCTAGAAGAATGAGGTAATTCCTCAGAATATTGTGTACTTCCATGAGCGAGAAGACTTGACAAGAGGAGGTGCTGAGAAGCTGCTTAGGCTGTCTGTTTGAAACCGGAGTGCATAGACTCAGGATAAGGGGTTGGCCACTTAGAACGGAGATGGAAGAAAAATTTCTTCACTCAGGATTGTGATCCTGCCATCCCAAACCCTCGGGACCCAAGTCGATTATTAAAATTTTTTTGACTCCTAAGGAATTCAAGGGATAAGGTGATCAGGCAGGAAAATGGACTTTTGAGGTCCATGATCCTTTTGAATGACAGGGCAGCTTGACAACCATATGGCCTACTCCTTCCCTTTATGACCTGCAGACCCAAGTTTTGTAATAATGGATTCTGTAAATTTAGTCCAGCCACGCAGATTGTAACTAGTGAAATACTAAAGGTTTTATATAATACAGCTTCAAAAGCCTTTTTTGAATTATTAAAGTCTGCTTCACAGAGCAACCAGAGAATTGCTCTTTCTCAGTTTTTTTTCTGAACACTTTGTAAACCGTCTACTGTATTTCTAGCAATGTGTGGATTGCTTGACTGGATTTTCATATATCTGGATGGGATGATCACATGCTTGAAAATCAAATACTATAACATGGATTTGAAGCATTTGTCAAGAAGATGCCCAAGGTTAGTTTCATTACATGATGCTTAAGGTCTCATCATCCACTGAAGTGGAGACAGCATTCAATATATTGCCACTTGGATTGCTGGTTTACTTGACCAGTTTATCAACTATGAGGAAGCTTTGTGGCCATCTGCAGGTAGTCATGGAAATGGTCATTAAGGCTGTCAACTTGACTTGCAGGAAGCCTTGAACAACCGCTTGTTCCAAGTCTGGAGGATTTGCATCTCAAGCAAGGAACTGGTGTACCATAGAGATATACTGACTCCAAATTACATCTTGTAATGTAGAATAAAGCTGGAATAAAAGCAAAGATCGCCTTTAATAGTTATAAAGCAATGGCCTGGTGATTATTGCATTTCTAATGGACTTTGGAAAGTTAACTAATCCTCGGCAAGAAGCAGTGCATGTGCTACTTGTTTGCTGGTTCTTCATTCGTGCATTTCCCTAATGCTCCCCCCTCCCTGGCATGTGCTTCCATTGAAAAGGAGCTCCAAAGACCAACTGGCTGGCTGTTACATGCCACAACATCCTGCCTGTGAGTGTATATTAGCAAGATACTTCATATTGCTTAGACCAGTGCTTCCCAAACTTTTTCCTGGTGTGACCCCATTTAATGCCTCACTTTGACCCCAGAGTGAACATTTGGGAGATGAAAGTTGTTGAGCGGGTGTGGCTCTTCATGGCGAGGGGCTGGAGGAGTGGAGAAGTAAGAGTTAAGCATGGAGGGAGTTGATGAAAAGACAGGGTTCACCTACCTAAGGTTTTTTCCCAGCAGCAATCAGGTCTCTGAGCAGTACATTAACACTCTTCCATCAAAAAAGCAAGCTTTTAAAGCTTGCAGCTGTCTGAAATGAGTTCGAGCTCCAAGACAACCATTGCTGCCTTGGAGCTTGTGACCCCAAAAGCTCATCTTGTCATCCCCTCCTGGAGGTTACAACCCACAGTCTGGGAAGCCCTGGCTTAGACCAATGGCCATTGTTCCACTGAATGATTTCTTGCTCTTAGCTTTGAGGCCCAGTGAGGTTCAACAGATAGTTAACTTAAAAATCAATCTGCTAGAGCAAAACTTTAATACTGTTGAGTATGATACAGCCAGAGGAATTTTGCCGAGTTCATTCTGTCATTCAGAAGTGATGTCTTTGCAAAATTTTTGAGTAGCCTGAACAAGTCCAAGGATCTCTAAACACCTGCAAGATGCCCACCAGTTGCATAACCTTGAGGAATCCTGAAATTGAAAGTCTTGAGAAATGGTTCTCCACTAAATGCAAATATTCTAATGCACTTGAAGTTTAGCAATTTATGGCCTAAATTGTTGAATGAGATTAAACAAGCACTTCTGAGAGTTTTTCTTGTGTTGGATTTGGTTCTGTCTGAGCCCAAAGTTTCAGGTGTGGCCTGCACGCAGCTGCAGTGACAGATCTGACTTCCCATCCTACAATATGCAAGGGCATTGAACATTGGGCATCTGGAATACACATTCTCAATGAAATTATTTCTGCTTTAAGAATTTAAAAGTGAACAACCTAGCTGCACTAGTATCTGTAATCACATTCTAGAAACTGCCAGCACAGATGGAGGCCATTTGACCAGTTGTACTTTGAAAGAGCAGTTAAGCCTAGTCTCATCCCCACATTTTATCCATAACCCCATTTTGGAAGCCTGCACCCTGTGAATGAAGTATTTTTTTTTTTTTTTGATACCTTTTTTAATCTGGTGGGAAAGGTGTTAGTACACTTTTTGTGTAGTTGCTTACAGTAACTGGAAGACAAATGCAGTGTTAGTTGAATTATTTTTCCACAGTTGCAAAACTCTGGTCTCTGAACCATTGAAAATCCAGTGGAGTCCTTGAGTCTATCAGATTTGTTTATTATTTTGTTTATTTTTCTGTACCTGCTGATATCTAGCCTATTATTTAGGACAGAAATCCCTTCAAAACATGTCACTATTTTTCAAGGGTTCTCAGACTGACTCGGGCATGCTGCTAGCTTTCCATGACATCACTTCCACTGACATCTCCTGGAATATTTCCAGCCAGGGTTGGCAAACCTAGTCTCCAATAACTTCCCCAGCACTGATGTTGGGCTGACTGGCCTGTGGATTCCTAATTTTTGGCCCTGTCCTTTTTTTCTTCAACATCTTAGTGCTCCCGCACTACTACTCCTGTAGCCACGAGGACTGAGATTGTGACCAATGCCTCTGTTCTTCCACCTTCTAACTCTTTCAACCTCAGAGGGTGTAGTCTTTCTGGAACATGTGACTTGGCAACTTCTGGTATTCTTTTCAGTACATTAAATTTGTTTGGAGTTCAAAGACTGCAGTGTTTTCTCAGTGTCTTTATTGAACTGATGTAAAATGGCAGCTTAGAGAGCTTCCTGCATGGCAGAGGTCACATGACTACAGTAAGCCAGATAGGACATGTACTGTTGCATTTCAAAACCCAAACACCCCCTTTTCCTAATGAACAACAGACAAATTTGCATGCATGATGTGTAACTGAGCTACCCACAATACACTTACTGTTCTCAGGCGTTAACTGTCTGTTCTACTAGTCAGTCTCTACACCTGCATTGCATTCATTATGCAGGTCTCTTAATGATATGCATGCACGTTGTCATTGGCTGCTCGTCTGAGCAATGTTCTTGTCTGGAGAGTGTCGTTTTGCCCATGGCACTTGTTGTCGTGGTAGCTGTTCTGTTCCATTGCTATTGAGGACCTGTGGACCTCTGGGATTGATGGTAGTTCTGAACTCAGTAGAGCTGGTGAGATCCCTTCTCCCTGACTGTTCTGGTGAAGAACAGCTTTCGTTGTGCCAGTATATTTGGTTGTTCACTTCCACTGCATACAATCGAGGTGACCATTTCTCTATGTATGTCCCAAGTTTTCATGAGCTGACTCCTGTTTAGAGCATTGAAGGTTTGTACCCTGACTGGCTCTCCAATGCTCAGCTCTGGCAATGGTTTGGCAGTCTTCTCAAAATGAAATTTGCCTTTCTGCTGTTTCACTGTGGTGTTTTTTTTTTCTCGCACCTGTTACTACTTCTGGTTTCAGTAGCTTTTTTGCTATTGGAAGAGTAGTTTGTGTGCAGTGTGACATCAGTCTTTGGCCCGGACTACTTTCCGTGCCTTCAGTCAGTGTTCCTCCACTCGGATTGTCTCGACTTAATCCCTTTATCCTTGCTAGGTTTTCTTGATTTCTTGATTCCTTTAGTGATTTTCAGTGCTGTCTCAGCCTTTACATTTTATTGGGGATAGTGTGGAGATGATGTATAGTGTTGAATTTCCTAATCCTTTGTGAAATGGCTGAATTCTTCACTTGTGAACTGAGGGCCATTGC
This sequence comes from Cetorhinus maximus, assembly GCF_964194155.1. NCBI lineage: Eukaryota > Metazoa > Chordata > Chondrichthyes > Lamniformes > Cetorhinidae > Cetorhinus > Cetorhinus maximus. Next base: position 71,087,325 of record NC_135893.1, on the reverse strand, counting down.
CACTCATCACCATGTCTGGAATGCCATAATGACTGAAGTTTGCTTTCAAGCATTCTTTCTCCTGTCATTGTTGAATTCAGCTGGTCTAAGTAGTCAGAATAGCAGTCAACAGTGATAAGACAATCAGTTCCTGCTAGAGTGAAGAGGTTTACTCCCAGCTTCATCCATGGTCTGTCTGAGATGTTGTGTCATCAACACCCCCCTCAAGCTTGTTTAGCTTTGTATTTGTTACAAGCACTGCATTGGCCTATGTGGTCTTTAATGTCATTGCTCATGTTTGGCCAGTAGAGCTCTTCATGCCTTCCTCAAACTCAGTTTGATTCCTTTATAGCTTGCATAGATGCGCTTCAGCATCTCCTCTCAGCTTCTTAAGGTATGATGACTCTTTCCTTTTGTACAAGATGCCACCTTGGGCTGTCAATTCATCTCTATGCCCTATATGCTCTTGTGACCACAGGTGTGTCATGGATGCTCTTGAGCTATCCTCTCATCACTACTACTTGTAGCACTTGGAAAGTTGCATCTTGTTGGGTAGTTTGCTCGATTTGTGTAAGGTGCTTGCCTGTCAGATTCAATGTCCCTGATGGGATGATGACTTCCAGAGCATGTCGAGCTGCTGCTGCACATTGAATCTGGAAGATTTTACATTCTGTTGGAGCATCTTCAATTTTCTTCATGGGGAGTGCTGCTCTTGACAGCAAGTCTGCAATGTACATCTGTTTCCCTTGCTTGTATGTCACATCCATATGATATCTCTAAACAAAGTGTAAAGCGAATATCATTTTTTCCTAATATTGTGGGATATCGAAGTGTGTGTGTGTGTGTGTGTGTGTGTGTGTGTGTGCGCCTGTGTGCAATTTAATTAAACTGAAGACAGTCAGACTGCAAGGTTTAATTCAAGGGGATTAGGTGTAAAAACAGGCATTTTGAAATGGACGAGCTAAGACCAGTAAATAGATTAGAACTAACATTTGCATTTGTAGATAAGTTGAGAGGTTGTTTGTATTTCAAAGGGGAATTAGAAGGTGACAAGAAATATGTTTGCATCTTGCAGGAGTTCATAGGTAAACAAGTAATGGGGATATCATTTTTATTGATCTAAAAGCAAAGACAAGATGGAAACATGAATGTTCTTGTATTTGGAAGAGGTTGAATTTCAATGAGGTTTTAAAACAATGGATTTAAAGATCAAAGGGGGAGAATATTTAACAAAAGATTGAAAGCTGCATGAGTAGCAAAGTGAGATCTTGGAAGGTGGGCTATGTGAAGACAGACTTGTGAAAAGCAGCCTCTTGCCACCCCCAGAGAATTGCTTGCTTGTTCCAGAATGCAAGGTGTTGCTAAAAGCCTTGGATTTCCATTGTTGAGTGAGAGTAAGAGAGGAGCTGTGAAATCCCTCTTATGCAACAGTGGGTTCCTTGTGTTAACATTACTGGATGTTTTACAGATTAAGAATCTATTTGGACTGTTGCCTGGAAAAGAATGTTTATTTGAGAGCCTAGCTAGGTAGAAATCTTATGGGAAATGTTAAGACTGAATTTAACTGTTTAATCTCGTGTGTTTTAAGTTTTCTTTTCTTTGTTAATGTTTTAATTTAATATTTAAAATCTCCAAGTGGTAGTGGAATCTTCTCATAATAAAAATATAAGTTGCAAATAATTGTGATAGCTTGGCCAAGTTTCCCTTTGGGATTTGGTCAGCCTGACAATTACCACCTGTCATATCATAACACAAGTAACATTCTTTGCAGATGCTTTGGAGCAGATTGGGGTTTAAGAAAAATGCTTTGAAGTGGCTTGTGGTCAGACTGCACTGTTTGTCTCTCCCACAGCAGATATTGTTGAAAATACTCACAAGCAGGCACTCTTTATTGATCTGATCATAGTGTTGTTCAGTTTGCGTTAGTGCCCTGGAAGAAAATGTGACTGTCCTTGTTGCAGAATTGCTCTAAGACCTGTCTCGCTGGCATCACACTGCAAGGTGACCTCAGCATTGACGTCATAGTACTTCAGCACTGGTGTTGTCATCACTAATTGTTTGATTTTAGTGAAGAATGCTGCTTGTTCTGTGCTCCAATACCACTGCACCTCTGGCAGTGAGCTTGTGTAATGGTTCACACTCTGACAACAAATTGGGCAAAGATTTTGCTAAATAGTTCACTAATCCAACAAATCATTGCACTGCTTTCACTGAATCGCTGCTACAGCCCTCACTGTCAGGATCCGGGCAAGGACCTTTTGCTGTTCGTACATGACCAATGTACTTCAGGCATCTTCAATTGCAATTTTCTTTTTCTTCAGGTTCATCTGGCAAGTGCTCTCTATATTCATATTCAATTCCGATCATGGTTAGCTATAGCTTCTTCCATTGTGTCTCCACATCCATAAATTAGGTCAGTCATTCACTATGGCTTTCACCCTGGGAAGGTCACTGACCATCTCATACTGTCTGTATTGATACTCTTCTGGAGCCATGGAAATGCCAAACGGCATGCACAACCATCTAGCTCCTGAATATCATCCAGAATGTAGTTAGAAAGCTGCTGCTTTCATCCAGCTTCACTTGTCAGTAACCACCCTTTGCATCTAGGCTAGTAAAGTTCTTCTTTGCCTTGGCAAGTTGTGGTAAAATTCCTTTGATGGTTGGCATGGGGTAGTGAGGTCTCTTTAGTGCTTTATTTAGATCCTTTTGAATCTAAGCATACTCTCTGCTTTCCCAGTTGTTTTACTGCTACCATGCTGCTAATCCAGTCTGTGGGAGTTGTTGCTTTCTTGATTATTCCTTCTTCTTTTCCAGCTCTTCTATCTTGTCTTTTAATCTTGGCTTGAGGGAAGCTGGAACTCTTCCCAGTAGATACTGAATTAGTCTTACATTCTCATCTACTTCTAGATAGTTTCCTGGTAGACACCCAACCCTTTAAATGCATCTTTGACTACCAAATAGATCCTAGAGGAGTACAATGGTTGTGTGCTGAGAAACGTTGTGAATGTTGGCACATTTAAGGTTACCAGTCCAAGTTTTAGACTTGTTTCAGCTGAGATGAGTGGCTGTTACATCCCATCTATGATCTGGAACTCTAGATCTTCCTCCTTGCCATTGCATTGGGCTCTCAGGCTAATTTGTCTTCTCGGTATGCATATCATGCCTTCATGTAGCCGCAACCTTACTTTCAATCACCACATTGAGCCACTTTGCACAGGTCTGTGAAGGTCATGATGTTGCATGACTCGTCAATGTCCATCTGACCCTTGTTCATTTGATTGCTGCAGAAGGAGAGTAACATTCTCAAACCATTTATCACCTATAGACTTGACGGAACAAACCTGTTGTATGGTGTATAGTGCTTCACCAGACTCTTGCTGATATCTCTCCAGTGGCCACCTGTATGGGCTTGTTTGACTAGAAAGGTGCAAAACCCTTGTGTGCAAAATGATTTGGCTTCTTGCAGTTAAAACACTCTTGTCCCCACCCTAGGCAATCCTCCTTTTCCTTTGTATTATGTCCTCTGCAGTATCTGCATCCTGTCCTTTTTGTCTGCAACTGTTCTGCAGTAATGTAATGTGTCTCAGCATGTCTACTCTGTCATACATGTGCTCTAACTGACAATTTTTACCAAGCTCCACATTTCGACACATGGCCATTACTTTCCTGGGTATAAGTTTCATAAACTCTTCCAGTAGACTTGCTTTCTCCTGAGGGGTCTCGAATACCTAAGACAATTCAGTCGTTAATCAGATTATTTAGTTGTCCAAATTCATATGATTCTGCAAGCTGCAGTAACACAATCACATACTGATCTATAGGTTCCTCTTCATCTTCAGCTCTAGTGCTGAATATGTAGCATTCATAAGTTACATTCACTCAGGTGTTCAAAGCACGTATTCAAGGCTTTCAAAATCTGCCATTTTGTTTTCTTTGTTTATCGGTTAGATTTAGGGTGGAATACAATTTGTAGCAGTCCCTCCCCAGCAGTGTTATTAATGTGACTACTCATATCGGCTCTTGCTTGGTTAATTTAAATCTGTTGAAAGCTTCTGGTTTTGCCATTGCAAGTGGAAAATCTGCCAGTTGTCACATATTACCTTTCATTTCTACTGGAACAGGGATGGGAAAGCATGCAACCATGTTCACCTACCCAGTATTTTCCCAGAAGGGAAAAACAGGGAAATAAGAGTACTGGTCTGAACTTTTTTTTCCCCTTCTGGGTTACTTGCAGCCTTGGTTTGAGTTTGCTTTTCCTTGTCCATTTTTAGCAGATTTGAACATTGTGTGCCTTTCTGAGCTGTGGTTTCTCTGCAGCATTTTCAGGGTTTCAAAACTCTATTTTATCTCCACTTCTGACACCATATTTCAAGTTCAAAGACTGCAGTGCTTTCTCAGTGTCTGTCTTTATTGAACTGATGTAAAATATAGCTTGCAGAGAGCTTCCCTTATGGCAAAGGTCACATTACTACAGCAAGACAGATAGGACATGTAGTACTGTTACATTTCAAAACCCAGATGAAATTGGTGCATTAGTGTACTGAATACAGGGAAGTTGTGAGCAATTGAAGGTTTGGAATACAGCTTTAAGCTACACTTGACTCCACTTCAGATTAATTCCTGGCTCTATAAAGTGAATAGCTTTTGAACAGCAATGTTGTTCGCCTGGCAGCAGGGCTGGGAGAGTAGAAAAGGGGTGGATACAGTAGCCATGCCAGTCCTGCACCCTGGTTGAAGGTTGGCTTCCACTCTCTTTATTTTTCCTCTTTCCTAACTGTAGCAGAAACTTCCTTTTGTTACGTCCTCACAAATTAATTTGGTTTCGCAATCAATTTTGGCTTTTCTGTGTGGCTCAGTACCACACTTTTTGCTGGGGGCTCCATCTTATAAAGCATCTCCACAAATCAAGACATCCAATGATCTGAACAATTTTTCTGCATTGACTTACAACCAGTGAATAATTGCAATAGCGAACGATTTAATGTGAAACCTTATTTTTGTATAGCCTTTTTTTTTCTTTTTAGACTCCTGCCCTCCGTGCTGTTGGAAACATTGTGACCGGAACTGATAACCACACAGAGGCTGCACTTGAAGCAGGAGTTCTTGCCATTCTACCGAAGCTTTTGAAACATCACAAGACCTGTATACAGAAGGAGGCTGCTTGGACCATTTCCAATATTGCTGCTGGACCTACAATGCAGATTCAACAGTTGATTACTTGTGGAGTTATAGCTCCCCTTATTGAACTTCTGGAAAGAGTAAGTACTTAATCCCTCGAATAATAGCAGGCTCAACATTCAAGCTATTAAGTTTGGACAAACTTTTATAAATAATACTACCTGTGTACGTGAACTTCAGTGGATTTATACTGAACCTAGAAGTACGTCTTCAGAGGGGGGTAACCTTTTGTCATGTTTGTCCAGGAAATCATTCCTGTTTGATGGCGTGCATTGTAGTTTTGGGCGAGGTAGTAGAAACATTTGTGTGGATAAGTGGAATGTCAGCAGTCAAGAATCCTGACAAGCTCTTGGGAATTTATTAATCATTTTTTTATTCAGTCTCAGGATGTAGGAATTGCTGGCAAGACCAGCATTTATTGTCATACATTAGTTCGCCCTGAAGGAGGTGATGAGCTGCTGAAGGTGGTGGTATTACTTCCATAGTGTTCTTGGGTAGGAAGTCAAGGATTTTAACCCAGTAACAATGGAAGAATGGCAATATTAATCCAAGTCAGGATGGTGTGTGACCTTGGAGGTGGTGATCCCATATCCTTCTAAATATTAAGATGTTGTGGTTTTAAGAGATGCTGTCAAAAGCCTTGGTAAATTGCTGCAGTGCATCTTGTAGATGATGATACACACTGCAAGCAGGTGCACCAGTGCTGAAAGAAGTGAATATTTGAACTAGTGGATGGGGTGTCAGTCAAGGGGGCTGGCTTTTCTCCTGAAGTTAGAGGGAACATTGACGCCCCCCCGCCCCACCCACCCAGGATGATGGTGGTGCTGGTGGTGGTGGATTCAAAGGGAGGTGGTTTGATGTTCTCTCACTGGAGATGATTATTACTTGGAAATTGTGGGGCACAAATATTTCTTTGTCACTTATCTGTCCAGGATTTGCTGCATGTGGGCATAGACTGCTTCATTGTGTGAGGTGGTGAGAGAATGGAACTATTATTTTCTAGGTGACTGCTTATTTTAATTAAAGCTATCTACACAGTGGATCATTTTCTCTAGTGCTTTTTAAAGCTATGACCACCTTAATTTGAGACTGATCTTAATTGAAGAAATTACAGGGCTATGCTGGGTATTACTAGATTTAATTACATGAGGAACCTCTGCAAGATTTGGATCTGTTTTTAATTACCAACATTTTGATCATGGGGCAATGTTTGTCTTATCTTCCAGGGTGAATTTAAAGTACAAAAAGAAGCTGTCTGGGCTGTGACTAATTACACAAATGGTGGGACAGTTGACCAGGTTGTTCACTTGGTGCATTGTGGGGTGCTGGAACCTCTCCTTAACCTACTAAGTAACAAAGATGCCAAAATTCTTCTTGTGATCCTGGAATCCTTGTCCAACATCTTCCTAGTAAGTTGGCTGAAACTTTTTAAACAAGCCATTTAAAGCAAAAGTGGGGCCCATTAGGAGATCTTATGAAGGCAGAGGTACTAAATGATACTTTGCCCCTCTACATTTAGGGAAGAGAATTCTGTGAATGTCTAAGTGAAAAAAGAAGGCAGTAGTGATATTGGTATGTACTTCATGGCGGCAGCATTCAAAGTAGATACATCACCTCCACCAGGTGAGGAGCATCCTAGGTTGCTGAAAGAAGCAAGGATGATAATAGCTGATGCTTTGGCCACAATTTTCCAATCCTCCATGGATAAGGTACAAGTGCTAGAGGACTGAATGATTGCAGAGGTGACATTCCATTCTGAAAAGGGGAGAGGGATGAAGCCAGCAACTGCAGGCCCGTCAATCTACTGTCAATTATGAGGAGATTTTTGGAGACAATAGAGGAAAAATTAATTGACATTTGGAACAATAAGGGTTGTTAAATGAAAGTCAGAATTTGTTTGAGGCAAATTGTGTTTGACTAAGTGAGAGGGTTGATTAAGGTAGTATAGTTGATATTGAGTATACTTTGAGAAAATACCACAGGTTTGTTCACAAAACTGAATTAATGCGATTAAAGGGGCAGTGGCAGTGTGGATACAAAAATGGCTGAGGGACAAAGAGAATAGTGGTGTATTGGGTGGAGTTGATGAAAGGGCAGGGTTTCTCCAGAAAAAATGAACACCAACCTTTTTGACGAGCTTTTTTTTGTAGTGGCAATTGACCCTCAGCACCAACAAAAAAAAGCAAGGACTTAAAAGGGCCTTGCAGTTGTCAGAAATCTGCCAAGCTTCATGGGAGCCATTGCTGCATTAGAGTTCACAATTCCATGACCCACAGTATGGGAAGCCTTGATCCAGAATGCATTGCCTGAAAGACTGGTGGAAGTGGATTCGATGGCAACTTTCAAGATCTACTTATGATTATAGAGTGCCTTTTTAACAGAGAAACATCCCAGGGTGCTTCAAAGGAAAATTATCGAACAAAATTCGACACAGCCATATATTAGCGAGGGCCACAAAGGCTTCAGAGGCAAGTTTAACAATTGTCTTTAAAAAAAAAGTTACAGGTGATAAATGTTTGAAGAGGAACTGCAGAGAAGAAATGAGAAGATCTGAGGCATGGGATCAATAGGTTAGCTCTTTCAAAGAGGCAGTGCAAGTGCAATTGACCAAAATGGCCTCCTGTGCTGCATCGTTGCATGATTGTGATTCTCTGATTTACCGCATTGCTCTCATGCAGAAGCACAGCTTTGAATGTGTTATATAGGGCTTGCATTTTAGCTTAAGCCTTGAGTCAACAATAGAAATGCTAAAAAGATAGATTAAACAAACTAGGGTTGTATTCCCTGGAATTAAGAATGTTGCTGGATGTTTTGATCAAAGCTTAAGATATTGAGGGAAAACTATTTGTTAGTTGGGGTTTAGGACTGGGGGCCATAGACAAAAATGAGAACCAGCTCTTTCAGGAATGTAGTAAAGAAACATTTCTTCACACCAAAGATGGTAAAAGTTTGGGATTTTTTTTCAATGGTGCTAAACTAATTGTTAATACCGTTGATCGATTTTGCTCAGGTTTGAAATTAAGTGATATTGGGCAAAGGCAAGTAGATAGAGTTGGATCACAGAGTCTTCCTACTTATTGAATGGTGGGAAAAGGCTTGAGGGGCTAAATGGCCTTCTCTGGTTCCTAAAGTGTCTCCTATTTGGCTGACAGCCAAGTCTACTAATTTGGGATTGATTGAGCAGGGAAAAGATATGTAAAACGATGCACTCTTGCATTCTTTCCAAACCAGCTTTTAATTTTGACTCCTCTTGACTGACGTAGCCGCACTACAGACTAGCTTACATATGTCATTTTTAAGAAAAGGAGTCACTGGCAGATCGAACACTCGCGCATACCAAGTCTTACAATGTACTTTTTGTTGCTGACTGTGTCTTAGCAAGTTTGAATTCTGACTATTGTTCTTTAAAGTTGGTTGTGAATCAGTCCAAAGGGAATCCGATGATTCTAACATAAAAATTCATTGTAAGCAGCAACTTTCCACTTGCCTTGAAAGATGTGAGTTAATGCTATCCTTGCTTTCATTCTTTTCATGAAAGGCTGGAGAACAGTTGGGTGAGACGGATAACCTATGTCTATTAATAGAGGAACTTAATGGCCTCGAGAAAATTGAGGCTCTTCAATTCCATCCAAATACCACGGTGTACAAAACAGCATTAAAGATTATTGAGAAGTACTTCCTTGATGAGGTAGGCACAAAAAAGTAACCTGGCTGAATATTCTAGCAGCAAACTTGTTACATGCTTGCACGCGTGCACACCGGAAAAATAAGTACTCGGGTAGACAAAAGGTGAAGACATTTGGTCTTTCCCATAGTAGGATTCCTGCTGCTAAAGTCATTAGAAAATCGATACTTGAATTTGTCTTTTTCTAGATACTTTCGATTATAGTAAAGTCTCTTGCCTTTCCCAACTTCCTTAATTGTTCGTGTATTCGCTTACCCGCGCTTTGTATTTATATTTGTGAATCATTTAAAGGTTTAACCATTGTTTATATGAATTAATTCAAAGGTCATGGATTTTTTAAGCATACTGTACGAAAAGATGATTTGTAATGTGTGCATATCGCTGGTCAACTTGTGATGTACCAAATCTTGCTGCTGGTTTTATTTCTTAAATTGAGGTAGTTTCATGAATATATTTTATACGGTACCGCATTGCCCATTGTGCAATGTTCGCTTATCCGCGTTTTCTTTCTGCGAAGAGAAGTCTCTGGAAGCGGATTCCTTCCATTAGTCCTGGCGTTGGGTATTTAATTGTCCTTTTTCTTAAAAAAAAAAGCACCTTTCCAATAGGGGTGATAAGTGGTACCTGGAATGGTTGCAGCTTGAAGCGCAGCCCGAACAGAGATTAACCTGAAAATGTCCCGAATCTTAGTCTAGAGCTGCAATAACGGCTCTGCTCAATTTTGAAATGTTCATCGATTTCGTCTGCCAGTTTTGAAGTGATTCATTTTTTTCTTAAATGAGGATTGCCTCTTTTGAAAAATTTTCAATACATGTCTTGCATTGCTCAGAGACACCACCACCCCTCCGTCTGTCATATATAGGAACCACAGTACAGTATCTGTACAAACCAATGCTGCCCTCACATTGCTGGAACCTATCTAATTGACTCCCATTGAAAATCGTGTTCATCATTCACAATTTTGCCATTGAGGTTACAATGTAACCCCATGAATGGAGGGACTTTACTGTCACTTGTACAGCTCATTGAGTATCTCTCTTTTTAGTGAGGAAAAATAGTTCTTCATTACCAGGATTTTTGTAAGTGAATGTCAATTTTGTTCTAAATGAACATTTAGAGGTGAGTGGCCCTTTCTACTTTGAAGTGGGCCAGCTTCTCCAACCATTGTGGTTAGACCATGGTTGTGATGATAGAGATAGAGGAAGTAGTGAAAGGGAATGTACACCAATACATTTTAAATCTGAAGCACATTCTCTTTCTAGGAGGAGGAAATTCCAAACATGCAGCCTGAAGTGACAAATGGAGTACTTTCATTTGAAGTGCATACTACTGAAGATAAATTTAGCTTTTGAAAAAATGTGAAGAAAAATTGTTAAATTATTGCACAAACAAGGATAAGTTTATCATCAATGTTTAACTCTGTTCCAAGTATTTTCAGAAATAAACAGCTTTTTGCAAAACTTTCTTTTGTTTACAGGCTTGTCATTTTGGAAAAAGCTAACAAATCCCAAGTTACTATCAAAGGGAAATTGCTGGAATCTATTATTGAGGTTTGGGCAGGTTACCTGGAAAATCTCAAAGCAATCAAGCAGAGTCCACATAGTTTTGTGAAAGGGAAATCAGGTTTGACTAATTTATTGGAGTTCTTTGAGGAAGTAACAAGCGATGTGGATAAAGGGGGACTTGTGGATGTGCTGTACTTGGATTTCCAGAAAGCATTTGACAAAGTGCATCAAGGGTTACTACACAGAATGAACTCATGGTGTAGGGGGGAACCTATTAACATGAATAGAGGATTGGTTAGTTAACAGGACGCAGAGGGATAAACAGGTATTTTTCAGGTTGGCAGGATATGATGAGTGGAGTGCCACAGAGATCAGTATTGTGGCCTCAACTATTTACAATTTATATCAATGTCTTGGATGAACGGACTGGTGGTATGGTTGCTAAATTTGCTGATGACACAAAGATAGGTAGGAAAATAAGTTGTGAAGAAGACATAACCTATCCATGTCCCTTTGCAGACTCCTTAAGTGAGTGGGGAAAAAATTGGCAGGTGGGATGGACAATAAATGCTGGCCTAGCCAGCGATGCCCATATCCAATGAACGAAGGAAAAAAAACACAAACACAGAAGTTGGATACAGATAAAAGTTATGTGGTTTTACAGATTACAGTTATCTCAGACCCTGGTTTACAATCTCCAGTCTCCTGCAATGCAGGTCTGTAGTTTCTTGGATGGTTTTAATGCTTTAAAGTTGAAAGGAGGGTCTTGTAAAGCACAGCAGGTTGAGGTTTATTGCAGCCTAATTTCTAGAGGTTGGTTTGCAGGTCAACTTTAACTAGAACAGATTACATACTCTGGCTGCCTGATGTCTTGCAGCTTGTTTCCAAGTCTGATTTAATGGAATTGCCTGTAAACCGCTCCTAGCTGATCTTTTTAAACAGACAAAGACAACATGGTTGCCTTCATGTGGTTTTTCCCAAGTTTAAAGTATTTTTCCAAATAAGGTGGGGTATTCATTTTGATTACACCTCCCGTGTTGTGGGTTAACACCTCTTGAGGGTTTGAGACAATCATCATGATACAATGGGAAGGTGATGGGGACCAATCACTTCCATCTGCCACTACTTGAGTTTCGATCTTTCTTTCCCTTTTCAGTATGAAACATGAAGACAGACAGTCTGGAAATTCCATAGCCCTTTTTTGTTTGGTCCATTCTTAAACAAAGCTGTGTGAATTCCCCAGATGACTGTGGAACAAATTTTGGTTTGTTCTGGATAGAGGTCAAAAACATTCTGAAACTTGAAATAGACTCCTTTTTTGTGGCATGTGTTTATTCTGCAACTTGGCCATCCTTTAAGTATCCCATTGATCTATAGCCCCAATATAACAATATTTCTCCACTGTATCACAGCTGGCTCAGTCCTCTTTCTAAAGTCTCCCAAATTCCAGTCTAGTTCCATTTGTTTTTGAGAACTTTTCACTTTTCATTTGGACATTTGAATGTTATCATATTGTATTATTCTCCAAAGGTATACACCCACAATTGAATCATTAACCTGACTCATTCCATTATTTATAATTAGGCTTAGCAATGCCTCTCTCTTGGTATGCCTATGGAAAAACTGGTTGTGGAAGGTGCCCTGTAACTATTTTAGGAGTTTCATTTCTTTTCCTTCATTTATGTCCTTTCTATCCCAATCAATGAGTGAGAAATTGAAATATCCTGGAACAACCATTTGGATATTTCTGCTCTCTTCCTGAATCCTTTTCGTGTTCAAGAGACCTCTCTACAGAATGTGTTCCCTCCTCCTCCCAATATTGTCATTCCTCTTTCTTACCTCTTTGGTTCCCTCCTAAAGAGATAGCAACTCAATTTTGTTTAACATACATTCCATGTCCAACCAAGTCAGTGCTATGAGATCTACACCTGTAATATAATTTGTCATTGAGCATTGTGATACACACACGTTTTATCTTTATTTTCTTCATATTTAACACCACTTCTTTTCCTTTTATTTGTGTTTTGTCCAAGTTGATACCTTGTTCCTTTTTCAGTTTTTCTACCTAATAACTGGTCAATTTGATTTTTGTCCATATGTTTCAGTGTCCACCAAGGAAATGGTAAACCTTGTCTGTTAATTGTTCTTGGTTACTTGACTGATCCTATATCATCATAGGTTGTGTCTTGTCTTGAATGAGCAAGTTGAACATCACAATGCATTGCTTTTAAGTTGAAAACTTAATTGAATTTAAAGAAAAAAAAAAGCTGAGCAGGCAAATATGTCAACTCCAGTGGACAAGATAAGATTATAGCTCTTAAAGAAAGAAAATGTTGCATTTATATAGCACTTTTCATGACTTCATGACCTCCAAAGCACATTACAGACAATGTAATTCTTTTGAAATGTAGTCACTGTTGCCAATTTGTACACAGCAAGGTCCCACAAACTGACCAGACCATCTGTTTTTAGTGATATTTGCTGGATAAATATTAGCTAAGAGACTAGAAAGAACTCCCCTGATTTCCTTTGAAATAGTACCTTGGGATCTCTTACATCCCCACTTGAGGGCCTTGGTTTAGCATCTCAACCAAAAGATGGCACCTCTGACAGTGTCGCAGTCCCTCAGCACTGCACTGGAGCGAAAGTTAGTAACCTTGTGCTTTGCAAATAACTTTCAAATGAAATGTGTATTTTCTCTTTGAATTTCTTATCACTATGGGCACTTATAATAATCTAACTTTCTTGGAAATGTCAACTTTTTTTCTCTTTCAGGAGTTTCAAACTGCTTCCTGTGTTGAATGAAGATCCAATTGGTGCTTTGATTTAAACAGAACAGCCCTTTTCTCTTTCAGTTCCTGAAAACAAAAAAAAAGAATTCTTGGACTTTTGAATCTCTAGCACAAGGGCTAAAAAGCAACTATCAGCAAAATTGCACAGCATTCATCAAGTTTTAATTGTTCACCTCTGGCATGTAGCTGAATCATGTGAAATTGTATGGGGAGAATCTTGGTACAAGAATTTGATGAGGATCGCTCACTCTGTAACTCTATAGAGTCACTGTTTATTATGAAGGGATTTTCTTGAGAGGTTGAGTAGGTTGAGCCTGTACTCATTGGAGTTTAGAAGAATGAGAGGCGCCCTTATTGCAACATATAAGATTCTTAGGGGGCTTGACAGGGTAGATGCTGAGAGGTTGTTTCCCATAGTGGGAGAGTCTAGGACCAGAGGGCACAATCTGAGTAAGGGGTCACCCATTTAAGACAGATGAGGAGGAATTTCTTCTGAGGGTACTGAATCTGTGGAATTCTTTACCGCAGAGGACTGTAGAGGCTGGGTCATTAAGAATATTCAAGGCTGAGATGGACAGATTTTTAATCAGTAAGGGAATCCAGGGTTATGGGGAAAAGGCAGGAAAGTGAAATTGAGGTTTATCAGATCAGCCATGATCTCATTGAATGGTGGAGCAGACTCGATGGCCCGAATGACCTATTTCTGCTCCTATGTCTTAGGGTCTTATGCTGTTGAGTTTTAAATGGCTTATGTAATTAAAACATCTACTAAACCAAAAATAGAACAGCTTGCATTATATCGGCACCTTCCACGTAGGAATTGTCTTAAGACACTTCACAGATGTGCAAGGAAAACAGAAGCTGAAAAGAGATTCCGAATGATGTGCAAAATCTTGGTCCAAGAAATAGGTTTTATAGAATTGGGCTTTGAGAGAAGTAGAGATTCTTTGGTTGGAGTTTCACAGAGCTAGCTAAAATGCACAATGCATCATGTTTAAAGGTTTAAATCAAGATGCCACATGAATTTGTATTGAGCACTTTTGTAAGTGTACATGTGTCAGACTAACAGCTGTTGAAGTTTCAGTTGTGTCTTGTGTTGGGAAAGATCTTTCAAATAAACTTTTTTTCTTGCAGCTGGCCCTGGAAAACTTAATAAATCATATTTCATAAATCATGTGTCTACTGCATTCGTTGCTCCCAATGCGGTTTCCTCTACATTGGAGAGACCAAACGCAGACTGGGTGACCGCTTTGCAGAACACCTTCGGACTGTCCGCAGGCATTACCCAGATCTCCCTGTCGCTTGCCATTTCAACACTCCACCCTGCTCTCATGCCCACATGTCCGTCCTTGGCCTGCTGCATTGTTCCAGTGAAGCTCAACGCAAACTGGAGGAACAGCAACTCATCTTCTGACTAGGCACTTTACAGCCTTCCAGACTGAATACTGAGTTCAACAACTTTAGATCATGAACTCTCTCCTCCATCCCCACCCCCTTTCCGATTTTCCCTCTTCTTGTTTTTTCCAATAATTTATATAGATTTTTCTTTTCCCACCTATTTCCATTATTTTCAAATGTATTTCCATCCATTGTTTTATCTCTACCTTTTAGCCATTTTTGATTCCTTCACCCCACCCCCACCCCCACCCCCACTAGGGCTATCTGTACCTTGCTTGTCCTGCTTTCTACCCTTAATTAGCACATTCCTTTAGATATCACCACCTTCAACACCTTTGTCCTTTTGTCTGTGACATCTTTTGGTTATCTCCACCTATCACTGGCCCTCTATCCAGCTCTTCTTGTCCCACCCACCCCCCTTAAACCAGCTTATATTTCACCCCTTTTCTATTTTTCCTTCGTTCTTTTGAAGAGTCATGCAGACTCGAAACGTTAACTGTGCTCCTCCCCAGATGCTGCCAGACCTGCTGAGTTTTTCCAGGTATTTTTGTTTTTATTTTGGATTTCCAGCATCTGCAGTTTTTTGCTTTTATCCAAGTGATTTTAAATCGCTGTTAATAATGAATCCTGCAACATGTTTAGATTTTTAATTAGCATTTAGCGCCTAAATTCATGGGAGCTGAGTAACAAAGCTGATTGAAGTACTATGCAGCACTCATTAATGATTAATATTTTTTATTTTATTCAGCATTACTGCCTTTTCATTCTTGTGATTGAACTTTGAGATTCAGACACTTGACATGGAAATGAGTGATATTTTGTGGTAACGTTGGAGTTGGTGCTATGCTTTAGGTGTTGAGTGTAATCAGAGCAGCAGAAAAAATGGATTGGTTCGTATCTCTTATGACCATTTGAAAGAATGCAAAAAAGACAATAGCCTGATAGTATTAGTATTCCCTTTGCCCCGTTAAATGCTATATTCACCACTTATTGCAGCTCCAAATGCCCCATCCTCTTCCAATATGCCTATGGAAGACTAAGCTTGCAACACCTTCCAGTTCCCCTTACCCCACCCACCGCTGTTCACTTGGATTCTGTCAGCTGTTCAACAATCACTGCCCCTCTCTGCAATTCATTCCAGTAGGCCTGTGAACAAGGCTCTGGCCAGCAATGCCCTCATTGTAAACCATTACTTTGGGATATTGTAGTTTTGTCTGTAACTTGGCTCATGGGTGGCTGTGGATGCTGGGCTAATTGAAATTTTTAAGCCTGAGATTGATAGGTTTTTGTTAGATAAGGCTATATGCTGAAAAGGCAGGTAAATGGAGTTGAGGTGCGATCTAATACAATGGAGGGGATGAAAGGCCTACCCTGTTCCAATGTTCCTAGCACAGCACTCTTATACAGATGCATAGGGCTGATTGTTTGCAATGTACTGTATGTATAGAATAACATGGATTTGTAGCATATTGAGGGGTTCAAATAATGTTATGATCTGTTTTAAAGGTTAAACATTATGTTCTACTATACAATTATAGTATATCAGGAAAAGCAGTATGTATTTGTTTTTGGTGCCATGGAAACTGCAGGTGAAGCTAAAGTGCTAAATAGTGAATGGGAACTGAGCATCAAGAACAAAAGTGAACAGTAGCTTGAGTAGCATCACAGATTAATTTTCATTGTATTGTAACACTTATTAAACACTAAATGATTCACACTACAATGGCATTGGTGTTTGAGGGAATTGTAATGAATCGTGTAAATGATCAGTAATGTAATATCAGTGGCACACATTATCAATGTGGGGAATGGTACTGCATTCTAATTGGACTTTAAGATGATTGTACAGCATAAAATAACCAGCTGGGGATGTTCAAGGCTCTAATTTATATATGGGGTTCAATGAGCTTGCGTTTCAGTTTTGTAACCTGCTTGCAGTTTTTTTTTACATATAGTACATATGCTACATCAGTTACATTTTTTTTTCAACAAGCTCTCATTTGATCATTCATAGCAGCATTTTGTGTTTCAGAAAATAGGTAGATCACTAGGAAAGTGCTAATACACTCTGGTGTTAAAATAATGGGTTGCATAGATTTATACAATCTCCACCAAAAATGCTGTGGCATTCTATGACATTAATAATTAGAGAAAAATAGCTTTTGAGTAGATATATCTTTGAATGCTTGTCACTGTGCCAGAAGAATAGCCACATATATGCAACTCTCCTGATATGGCTGCATTTCAATAAGTTTTTCAGTTGTTTGTCCCTGAAGCCTTGAATTGCCTATATTCCAAAATTGTAAGATTACTGAGCAATGACCTCCTGAATTTCCCCCTCCAAATCGTGCAATGTTCCCAATATCAGCATTGATGCTGGATGACTCAAGTACATCAATGTATACTCCTTTAAGCAGCCTGTAACCTATGAAACCCTGTTAAGTGACTTCACGTATATGTTGGTCCCGTTCCTATGGTCCTATAGCAAAAACTACCCCTAATTTGTAGATAGAATGTGGGACTCACCACCATAAGGAGTAGTTAAAGTGAGCAGCATAGATGCATTTAAGGGTAAGTTAGATAAACACGAGGGAGAAAGAAATAGGATATGTTGTGGGTTGGATGAGGAAGGTTGGGAGCATAATACCCAGCATGGACCTGTTGGGTTGAATGGTCTGGTACTATGCAGTATGTACTTGATGCCTGTGTCAGTCCCTATTTACGTATTACACAGCATTAACACCGTAAGTCATTCAGGCCAACTTGTTTACGCTCCACACAATCCTCCTCTTTCCCCCCCACTACCCTTCAATTAACCGCTTCAATATAACCTTGTATTCCTTTCTCCTTTATGTTTGCCTAGCTTTGCCTTGAAAACATCCATGTTGTTTGCCTTAACTAGATCTTCTGGTAGTGGGTTCTGCATTCTAACCACTCTGTGTAATGAAGTTTCTCTTGAATTCTTTATTGGATTTATTAGTTACTGTCTTATATTAATGGTTCCTGGTTCTGGACTTGCCTGCAAGTGTAAACGTCTTCTCTACTTCTAACCTATCAAACTGTTTCATAGTCATGAAGACCTCTATCAGGTTTCCTCCTCAGTCTTCTGCTCTTGAAGAATTTTGATGAAAGCAAAGAGTCATGAACAATGAAAATCACGCCTTATCTCAGTGTTACTGTTGGATGTGTTCGAGGAAAAGACTACAACCTCTCAAGACAAATTGGTTCCTGAACTTGTCCTCTTAAAAAAAACTTTTAAAAGGAGTTTGATGTATGGATGAGGATATGCACTCAGGGTGAGACTCATTGATTATTTTAATGCATTGGATAGTTTTTTAATACATATTTTAATTAAAGTTAGATTTCTGCGATAGGATAATTTTAATTTATTGTTATTACTCATTTATATGTAATTAACATACAAGTAATGTACCCAAAATTAATTTCCATACAGACAATGTGAAATTGAACTGAAATTGAATTTTCTAGAGGAAAGAAAGCCCCAAGCTGTTTGATTCTTCCTCACAGGTATAGCCTCTCAATGCTGGTATCATTTTGTAAATCTTTTTTCACCTTTTCCACTTCCTCTATATCCTTTTTAAAATACGGAGACCAGGTCTGTTCAGTGCATTTTAAGTGTAGTCTAACCATTTAACATAACTTCTCTGCTTTTCAATTCTAACCCTCTGGAAATGAACTCCAGTGCTATTTGTGTTTTTTTAATGGCCTTATTAACCTGCATCAGAGAGAAATGGAGGTTTTAAAAAATATTTTTGGGGAATACTGTTATTCTGTGAAAAGGCTGTGTGTATCTGTGTGTGCGCGTGTATGATTTAATTAAGCTGGGCACAGGTTAATAGGAGACAGGTTGTCTGGGGGGCTTAATTTTGAAAAGGATAGAGGTGTTAAGTTTGAGGTACAAATGAATAGGTTAGATCTAACATTTGCATTTTTAGATAAGTTGAGAGTTTGTTTGAATGTCAAAGGTGAGTCAGAGGTACCAAGAAACATGTTTGCATGTTGCAGGAGTTCCGTATGTGAATAGAAGGGGGGGGGGGGGGGGGGGGGTGGGGAATATATTTTATTGACCCAAACGCAAAGAAAAGATGAAACATGAAAGATCTTATATTTGGAAGGATTTGAGTTTCGAAGAGGTGTGAGAACAATGGAACCTGAGCAGAAAGGGAAGAAGGTATTTTAGAGTTACTGTGGAGAGCTTAAGGGTGCTCTAGCTGTTTGAGCTGTTAAGCTGGAGTTCTGAGATGTAGCAGCTGGAACTGTGGCTGAGAGGATGCAGTCTGAAATAACCATCCAGTCAAGGCAGAAAAGTCTTAGGCTTCAATAAACAGTTTTATTCTGAAATGTGGATTTTCCCAGCAGAGTGGAAGTGTGATACAGGACATGTGGTATGCCTTTATTGAAGTTATAGCAGTTCACCTTTGGTAATATTACTGGATTTCTTATAGTTAAACACTTTTATAAGGGAGTGTTGCCTGGAAGGTGTTTACTTGGGGTCTGACCAAGTAGAGAAACTTATTGGGGGAATGTTTTGTAAGTCTAGGTTTAACTGTGTATCTGTAACCTTGTGTGTTTAAGTTTTCTTTTATTCTTGTTAATAAAGCTTTTACTTTTAATTTTTAAAATCCCAAAAGTGTTACTGGACTTCTTTATTGCTGAGATCAGTATGTTCCCTTCTCATTTTCAGAATACAAAAAAAAGGGTATGTCCCAGTAAGCCTAGTTTTCCTCTGGGATTTGGTTTGCTCAGCAATTAACATTGGCTGTGGTCATAATGATCACATTTTAGCAGCCTAAAAAGTGTTAAAGCATGTGAGTTTGCATCCTAAAGGAAGCAGTTAAATTCATGAAATTAATCTGACTCATTGTGGCAGGGTCATCTTAAAAGGGAGATTACATGAGTGATATAAAAAGTTTCTTTTGGCATAAAAGCACTGCCATTGTTACTTGCCCTTTAGTGTCAAACTGTAATGTCAGCTCTTGTTTCAGTCTCTTTAAAAGGCACTTGGGTTCTAGGTCGTGAGCAGGAATATCACTTAAGCACATTGTATTGAAATGGATATGAAAGACTTCATGGTAAACGTCTTGTAGATTTTTGAAATCAGCAAGAAATATGATCTGAAGACAATATTTTAAACTCTTGTGGACTGATTCAGTCTTTATCTTCCAAATATTTATGCTATCAGTATCTTAATGTGGCTTTCTACGTATGTAATTAAATTTGCATAAAATTTAGCCTGACTCAGTGATATGACAGCACGATATTTACTGCCTTTTGCAGAAGACAAGAAAATATGATTGGCATTCCCAGTGGGTTACACCACAAATGAAAAGGCAACTGTTAGTCTTGTGAACTGCTATGCCGTTCATGCCACTCATAGCTCATTGGAGACTCAACTGTGCTTATGGATATTACCTTTTTGCTATGAATACAAATTAAAATTGCTGGGAGACACCAAATCATAACAAAAACATTACAAACGCTTCTATTATCATTTTGTGACTACACCATTTGTCCAGCAGATGTCACTGAACAACAACCGGGAATAGCAATCCTTGCAGAATTCCTCTCCTTAGTCCCCTTTACCATTGCCCTGCAATTTTTTTCCTTTTTCATGTACATATCCACTTCCCTTTTGAAAGTTACCATTGAATCTTCTTCCATCACCCTTTTCAGGCAGCGCAGTACAGATCATCATAACTCGCTGTGTGCAAGTTTGTTTTGTCATCTTGCCTCTTTTTTGACCAACTTTCCTAAATCTGTGTACTCTTGTTATTGACCCTTTTACCAGTGGAAACAGTTTTTCCTTATTTACTCTCTCAAAACCTTTCATGATTTTTAACACCTCTGTGAAATCCTCCCTTAAATTCTCTGCTTTAATGAGAATAATCCCAGCTTTTCTTGTCTCTCCACTGAAGTCTCACATCCCTGGTACTTTTCTAGTAAATTTTCTCTGTACCCTCTCCAACGCTTTCTCTGATCTGTGCTGAATCAGTTGGGTAGGAAGAGGGCTAATCCCAGAATTTTATTGCACAGTCCCCATTTGAATATTCTGGTGATCTTGATATGTAAGACATACAATATATGTATTTTGGACCAGGTTTTGATCATACTGATCAATGTGCCATGTGTTCAGTCTCTGGAATTTTCTCAACTGCAAATCTATCCACCTTGCCAATTTCATAAATCTTGAAATATGTAACTTTGGCCTGGTTATTTTATTTTTTGGCACAGGGTATATGAATCACTTTAAATAAGTGTCACTTCTGAGTGAGAATGGTCAATACTTGTCAGTCAAGTTTGAAATACAGCATAGCCCCAAAATAGCCAGGGCTGTCAAATGTTTGAGAATGGCGAAACCAATTTATTTTTGTTTCAGTCAGGCACCTATTTGGCACATGGAAAATAGTATCACAATACTTAAGGGAAGTCCACCTTCCAGTTGAACGTCCTGTTTGCCTGATTTGGCACACCCTCTCCTGTGTGCCCCTCCCCGCCCTGTGGGATCCAATCCACTTCTAAGGTCAGATAGCTTCAGATTTGCAATTGTAAAGACTAAGGGATGATTGGAACTTCCCCCAAATTAAACAACAAATTTTCTTAAATAACCAGTGTTAGTACTCCAGTATAGTACTGATGGAATGCTACACTGTCACAGGTTCTGTCTTTCAGATCAGAGATTAAATGGAATGCATTTGTTCTTTAGATGGCAGTAAAATTTCCCATGGCACTACTCAAAGAGGAGCAGGGGTATTCTCAGGTTATTCTTCTGACCAACATTTATTCTTCAACCAACAACCAATAGATTAACTGATCATCACCATATTGCTGTTTATGGGATCTGCTGTGCACAGGTCAGCTGCTGCATTTCCTACATGACATCGATAACTAGGGGACATAGATTTAAGGTAAGGGGCAGGTGGTTTAGAGGAGATTTGAAGAAAAAAAATTTCATCCAGAGGGTGAGGTTATCTGGAACTCACTGCTTAAAAGGGTGGTAGAGGCAGGAACCCTCACAACATTTAAGAAGTATTTAGATGAACATTTGAAACACCATAGCATATAAAGCTACGGGCCAAGTGCCTGGAATCCCAAACTGGGATTAGAGTAGATAGGGGCTTGATGACTGGTGTGGACATGTTGGGCTGAAGGGCCTCTTTCTCCATGCTGTAAAACTCTGGTTCTATAACAGTGAGTACACTTTGAAAATATTGTATTTGCTGAACCATTAGTTGCACTTTTTTCTGGAAAGTCACCTGAAATTGCTGTGTCTTACAATCTGAAAACTGTGCCCAAATGTTTGCTGAATATTTTATTTTAAAATCCTGGTGCATCTTATGGTCTGGAAAATACAGCAATTAGTTGGCTGTAAAGTACTTTGAAATGACCTGAAGCTGTGAAAGGTGCTATATAAGTGTAAGTCTTTATCGCATTTACGTTTCAGTAGACCAATTGTGGAAGTGGGACATTGGGAGACAGTGGTCATGTTATGAAACTTCTGGGAACTATATGGCCAACCATGTAAACGGTGGTCCTGGGAAATGTGGCAGCTCTGGCTGCCTGCCCTCTTTCTGTGGTCTTGTCCACTACCACCCTTACATTTGGGGTCTTCTGCCACTGTGGGGCTGTGTGGGGTATACTGGGCATTGAAAATATAATTTAATCTTAAATTTTCCTTATAGTATGGTTCAGATCCTTATTAGTAGCGTCCCTCTTTTTAAAAAAAGGTATTTATATTTGGCAACTTTGTGATGCATTAGAAAAGATAACAGGGTAACTGAAGATTGTTAAAGTGAGTATTGCCAAGCGTATGAGTAAAGTTAGACGCGCTACCGTTGCGGCATAAACCCACCACATGGGTAAAATTCTTCTGCTTTCAACTTCATGGGAAAGCCATGATGATAAAGCCATCCGGGTTACTCTGAGAATGGTACACATGGCGCCATGACGTCAGCGCGCCGCCACTGTGTGAACACGCGTGCGCGGCACCGTGACGTCAGCGCGCCGCCGCCACGCCTCTGTGCGGGTGCGCGCGCTGCAGCCACCGTCAGTTGTGTCTCGTGCGAACGCTGGTTGTTGTCGGGCTCCTAGTGTTTACCCCGGTTTATAAATCACTCACTTCCTTAAAAAAAAAACCAAAAGAAATCTATCTATCTCTCTATATATTTTTACTATTAGTGTACAGGAAAGGACCAACCTGCTGTGAAAAAAGGGGATTTTTTCTAAGTAATGTCGAATCCCGGAGCTCGAAGGAACGGGTCAAGCATTAAAATCCGGCTGACAGGTAAAAGAAGTTCAGTTCAGGCAAATGTTTGAAGTAATTTTTGTTGCTTACATATACGCGGAGGTTGGAAACACCAGGATGGAGGGAGAGAAGGAAGAGAGAGTTTGTGAAAGCAGCGCCCTGGTTGTTTATTTGAGTTGCTCTGTGCCGGGCTGGCGGCGGCGGCGGCTTCTCCCTCTGTCCAGACAAGGGGACTCGAGCCACAGGCGGCGCATGCGCGCTGGCTGCTTCCTGTCCCAGTCAGCCATTGATGGGGAAATGTCCATCTCACTGAGGGCTCAGCATTTACAATATACACATAAACCAATTGCACTGTGATTGGGAAATGTGTAGCTTTGTTACTCTATCGCGCAACAGTGTTTTTAACTTCCAGTGTGTAAAACGAGATTTTGGAGAACTTAAAACACACCAAATATTGGACCCTCTAGTTGTGAACTTGGCACCTCGGACTGTCAAATGTATTGAGGTTTCAAGTGTAATGCTTCCTATTTGTGTTGTGAGTTTATTGAATATCACTGCAAACCAGACAAGTACTGATGGTAAAGGAAAACTCAATCGTTGGCGTTCAATTTAGTGTTAGATTGGTTAATTTTATAGATTTTTTTTAATATGGCAAGAATGGAAACATCCTTTCAGCATCCACCCTGTCAAGTTCTCTCAGGATCTTATATGTTTCAATAAGATCATGCCTCAATCTTTGAAACTCCAATGGATACAGGCCCAGCCTGTCCAACCTTTCCTTGTAAGATAACATCCCACCCCAGGTATAGGTGGAGTGAGCCTTCTCTGAACTGCTTCTAATGCACTTATATTCTTTATTAAATAAGGAGACTAAAACTGTACACAGTACTTGAGATGTGGTTGCACCAATGCCCTATATAACTAGCAAAGGAGCCCTATTTTTGTATTCCATTCCGCTTGCAATAAACATTCCATTTGCCTCCCTAATCATGTGTGGTATCTGCATACTAATTTTTCCTGTTTCATGTACCAGGGCACCCAGATCCCTCTACCTTAGAGTTCCGCAATAATATGCTGCTTTTCTATTCTTTCTGCCAAAGTGGACAAGTTCACATTTTCCCATATTATGATCTATTAGCCAGATTTTTGCCCACTCAGTTAACCTATTCATGTCCCTTTGCAGACTCCTTATTCCTCTTTACAACTTACTTTCCTGCCTATCTTGGTGTCATCAGCAAATTTAGCCACCATGCATTTGGTGCCTTCATCCAAGTCATTGATATAAATTGTAAATGGTTGAGGCCCCAGCATTGATCCCTGTGTCACTCCACACATTTTGCTAACCCAAAAAAATACCTATTTATCCCTACTCTCTGCAACCTGTTAGCTAGCCAGGCCTCTTTCCATGCTAATATGTCACCCCCTACACCATGAGCTCTTATTTTACGTAGTAACTTTTGATGTGACACCTTGTCAAATGCCTGCTGAAAATCTAAGTACAGCACATCCACAGGTTCCTCTTTATCCACATTGCTTGTTACTTCCTCAAAGAACTCCAATAAATTCGTCAAACATTATTTCCCTTTCACAAAACCATGTTGACTCTGCATGATTGCATTGAGATTTTCTACGTGTCCCGCTATAACCTCCTTAGTAATAGCTTCCAGTAATTTCCCTACAACAAATGTTAAGCTATCTGGCCTGCAGTTTACTCCTTTCTGCCTCCTTCCTTTCTTGAATAGAGCAGTCACATACACTATTTTCTTATCTGATGGGACCTTTCCAGAATCTATGGAACTTTGGAAAATTAAAACCAATGCATCTACTATATCAGCATCCACTTTTTAAGGCCCTCGGTTGAAGTCCTTCAGGACCTGGGGAATTGTCAGCTTTTAGTTCTAATTTCCTTGGAGATTGTAATTGTTTTAAGTTCCTCCCTCCCTTTCACCTCCTGATTCGTAATTATTTCTGGGATGTTACTTGTATCCTCTACAGCGAAGACAGAAGCAAAATATCTGTTCACTTCATCTGCCATTTCCTTATTTTCCATGATTAATTCCTGATTCTCACTCTGGAGGACCAATGCTCACTTTACTTTTTTCCTTTTTAAATACCTGTAGGAACTCGTACTTTTATGTTCCTAGCTAGCTTTCTCTCATACTCTAGTTTCTCCCTCCTTATTAATCTTTTAGTCGTTCTTTGCTGTTCTTTATATCCTGTCCAATCTTCTGACCTGCAAATCATCTTTGTGGAATTATACGCTTTTTCTTTCAATCTGATACTATCTTCAACCTCTTTAGTTAGCTACGGATTGTGTGTCCTTCCTTTAGAGTCTTTCTTTCTGACTGGAATGTATCTTTTCTGAGTATTCTGAAATATCTCCTTAAATGTCTTCTGCTGCATCTCTATTGACCTATCCCTTAACCTAATTTCTTAGTTCACTTTAGCCAGCTCTGTCTTCATGCCCTCATAATTGCCCTTATTTAAGTTTAAAATGCTAGTTTTAGATCCAGTCTCCCCACCGCACCCCCAAACTGAATGAGGAATTCAATTGTATTATGATCACTGCTACGTAGGGGTGCCTTCACTAAGAGGTCATTAATTAATCCTGTCTCATTGCACAATACCAGATTTAGTATAGCCTGCTCTCTGGTTGGTGCTGAAGCACACTTCTCTAAGAAACTGTCCTGAAAACATTCTGGCAAAGGTAGCCTGGATGAGCTCACAATCTGATTGTTCCATTTTATATGTAGATTAAAATCACCCATGATTATCACCGTACCTTTCTCACAAGCCCCCATTATTTCTTCCTGTATACCTCATCCTACGGTGTGGTTACTGTTGGGGGCCTAAAACCACTCCAACAAGAGACTTCTTATGGTTACAATTTCTCAAATCTACCCAAACTGATTCTACATCTTGATCTCCAGAACAAAACTCATCTCTGTCTATTGTACCAACGTCATCCTTAATTAACAGAGCTACCCTCCACCTTTTCCTAGCTTCCTGTCCTTCCTAAATGTCATGTACCATTGAATATTCAGGTCCCAGTCTTAGCCATTACAGAGACATAGCTGCAGAATGACAATCAGATCATACACATTTATTCTGTTTATGCTCTCAGTTCATATGTTTTGTTATGAATGCTATGTGCATTCAGATACAGAGCCTTTTAGTTCTATCTTCTTACTTTTTTGTAACCTCTAGCCTTATCTGCTGGTGCACTCTTAGGTTTGTACACTCTGTCCCTTCCTGCTACACTTTGATCATCATTTCCCTTATTCCTACCTTGCTCTTTTGACTTTTCTTCTCTGTTTAATTTATCAGATCTTCCCAAACTTGATTCCTTGTCCCCACTATTTAGTTTAAAGCCCTCTTAATTGCCCTAGTTATACGACTCACCAGAACACTCGTCCCTGCACGGCTCAGGTGAAGACCGTTCCAACGGTACCGCTTCCACTTTCCCCAGTACTGGTGCCTGTGTGCCATGAATTGAAACCAGTTTCTCCCGCACCAATCTTTGAGCCACGCATTTAACTCTCTAATCTCATTAACCCTACACCAATTTGCTCATAGTTTACGTAGTAATCCAGAGATTATTACCTTTAAGGTTCTGCTTTTTAATTTAACTCTTAGCTGCTCATATTCCCTCAGCAGAACCTATTTCCTAGTTCTACCTGTCCTTGGTACCCACGTGGACCACAACCATTGGACCCTTCCCCTCCCACTGCATGTTCCTCTCCAACCCGGAGCAGATGTCCTGAACCCTGGCACTAGAACGGGCAGGCAACACAGCCTTCAGGACTCCCGCTCTCAACTGCAGAGAAATGTTCCTGTCTGCCTGACCACACTGTCCCCTAGATTGAATGGCTTTTGCCTCCTAAATCACTGGTCATTACAATTACTGATTGTGATATCACAGGAAAACAGATAAGTGATTGGTTGGTGAATGTTTTTCTATTTTATCTTCAAAACTCATCTAATTTATTGGTACAAAGTATCCAGGTAACTTTCCCCCTCCCTGATGCATCTCAAGTGTTTGCAACTCGGCCTCCAGCTCAGTGACTCTGAGCCAAAGCTCCTCAAGCCACCGACACTTACTGCAGACATGTTTGCCCTCGATCACACCAGTGTCCAGGATCTCACATTCTACAGTCACAACATATCACCTGTCCTGACATCTTTATTATGTGTTAATTAATTTATAATTAATAAACACTGTTACTCCCAATAACCTTTACTACTGCTAGTAAACCTTACTACAACCAATAAAATCTTACAATTACTAATAAATTAGATGAGTTTTGAAGATAAACTAGAAAAATATTCACCAATCAATCACTGTTTTCCTGTGATATCACAATCAATAATAATGCCTAATGATTCAGATGAAATATGCACCAATTGTAGGAGATGCAAGAGGTGACTGCATCGCTAGAATTTGTGTTTCTCAACATTTGTCAAATAAATCTTCCTGTTTTCAACAAGTCTGGGATAACATAATTGGTGTTTATCAGTTCTTGATATTTTTAGGTAAGATTGCTAACCTTTTACTTAAATGTCAGAGCTAAATGTATCATGTGCGACTACATGGACTCTGAAACTTCTTGTAATTATTTTGACTTGTTAGTACATTAAATCTGTATTTACTGCTTTGGACAAAAATCTGATTGTTATGGCAGAAGATAAACAATTAGTCTTACAAGTAAGGATTTCTTATTCAACTTTGACTTTCACTCCTTATAATTCAGTGAAGTTGAATTCATCAGCATTTTCTGATTGGTCAAACTTCTCAATTTTTGTTATATACCTTTTTAATGTTTTGTGTTAGCTAGTAATATAATTTAGTGTAATTTGGAAAAGATATAGTATTCCAAAGCGAATAATATGCCATATATTGTCCATTTCCTCAAAAATGTATATATAGAAGATCAAAGTGAACCTCACATCCAGCATCAGTTAATTTTCACGTCATTTGCCACAACTCTTGCTCTCCATTTCCTCATTTTTTTTATTTTGGTATTTGGAATTTTTTTTCAAATTTCAATAGTTTGCAAAAGTAAAGTTGTTTCTTTTGAACTTAATACCCATCATATCTTATTTCTTGTTATACTTAGTTGTTTTTATTTGTTCTTGGAGTGTAACCCACCTTAAGTTACCCTGAGAAGCTGGTGATGGATCTTCTTCTTGAGTTAACTTAGCCCCTGTGGTGATGTTGCAACCGCAGCAGTATTACGGAGGAAATTCCAAGATTTTCAGCCAGCGACAATGGAGGACTAGCAATATATATTCAAGCATATGACTTGGAGGTGATGGTGTTATCATGTATTAATGCTCTTGTCCATCTTGATGATTGAGTTCGTAGGGCTGGGAGGTGCTGTCCAAGTAACATTGGTCAGTTCATGCATCCTGTAGATTGTAGCTGCAGTATGTACTGTGTGCTATCTGTGGTAGGACCATGGGTATTGAGCTCAAATGCAAGGGTGCCAATCAAATTAACTTCTTTATTCTGGCTGGTGTCAAGCTTCTCAAGTGCTGTTGAGGCTGTATTTATCCAGTGAGTGGTGAGTATTCCACCATGTTCCTGACTTGGAGTCTTGTAGATGGTGGGTAGACTTTGAGAGTTCATAAACCGAGACACTCATCACACTCACCCTGGTCAAGGATGATGCCCTGCAGGAATTTGGTGATGGATGCCCTGGCCATCATCATGTTGTTCAGTCAGGGTTGATGGCTGGGCCTTTACTAAGTCTGAGAGTGATCACAAGGCTATGGAACAGGGAACTGACTATTTAACACTGAATCCCATGCTCCAAATAGTTCCCAATGTCTGCATCAACAAGGGATGACCCAATTATATCAATGTGTGCTTTATTAGTAGCTTGTACCTATCTCACATCTTCAGACTCAGCCTTACATAGGATATACGGGACAGAAACAGTCCATTTGGCCCAATTAGTCTATGTCAGTGTTTATGCTCCACTCAACCTCCTCCCATCTTTTCTGTAAATCTATCAATGTAACCTGCTATTCCCTTCTCTTTCATATACTTGACTTTGCATATGTGTTGGTATTTCTTGATTTAAAAAAAAATGCCATCCGTGGGTTAGAAACTTTCTTTTCACGGCTGGCACCGACGTTGAAATATAATTCAACTCAATGTGATGGAGCTCTGATCTGCAAATAAAATGGCTCTATATGAAATCAGCTTTGCCTTGGCCCTAACCTCTGGAATTTCTGCCATTCATCCTCTCTCTTGCTTGAAGGCATTCCTTTCAACTACCTCTTTGAAAAAGTATTTGGTCAGCTAGCCTGATCTCATTATGTGGCTTGACATTAAATTTGTTTCATAACACTTCTGTAAAGTGCCTTGGAATCTTTTATTAAGTTAAAAGTGCTTTACAAATGCAATTCTATTGTCTGTAATGAATCTTGCATATTTCGTCTAGTTTTGTCTGCAGATGGAGTTTTTCTCTTCTCAACCTTGTGATTAGCTTCCATTCGACCTACAAAGACCCACTCATTACATCCTTCCATCTTCCTTTTGTAATATCTCATCTCGGGATCTGCGCACACCTTGCACCAACCATTCTGTTTGCTTCCAGACTCAACCTTACATGGGATATATGGCACAGGAAAGGGCCATTCAGCCCAATCAGTCCATGTTGGTCCACTCGAGCCTCCTTCCATCTTTCCTCATCTAAATCTATTCATCGTAGCTCTCTGTTATCTTCTCCCTCATATGGTTGACTAGCTTCCCCTTAAATGTATCTACACTATTTGCTTTAACCACTCCCTGTTGTAGCGAGTTTCACATCCTCACCACTCCTTGGATAAAGAAGTTTCTTCTGAATTCCCTGTTGGAGTCTTTGGTGACTGTCTTATATTGATGGTCTCTAGTTATGCTCTCCTCCACAAGAGGAAAGATTCTCTCTATCCACGTTATCGAAATCTTTCATAATTTAAAGACCATTATTAACTCACCCCTTAGCCCTCTTTTTTCAAGAGAAAGGGTCTGCATATCCTTTCCTGATATATATACCCACTCAATACTGGTATCATGCTTGTAATACTTCTCTGCACCCTCTCCAATGCCCCATATCCTTTTTATAATATGGCGATCAGAACTGCACGCAGTGCTCAGTATTTGGTCCATCCAAGATGTGACACAGATTTAGTATAACTTCCCTACTTTTCAATTCTATACCTCTAGAAATAAAGCCTAGTGCTTGATTTGCTAGTTTTTCTGGTAATCTTTTCATGCTAATCTGTGGTGCAACTTTAAGTGATTGGTGTATCTTTACTCCAAGATCCCTTTGTTCCTCTACACCACTTAGACTCGCACCTTCCAGGTAATAAGTGATCTCCCTATTCTTCCCACCAAAATGCACTACCTCACACTTATCTGCGCTAAACTTCATTTGCCAATTTAGTTATATCCTGTTGTAATTTTTTTGCAGTCCCTCTCAGTATTGACTGTTTTCCCCCACCCACCAATTTGGTATCATCCACAAATGTAGAAATTATGGCTTTTGATTTCAAAGTCCAAATTGTTGATATAAATTGTGAACAGCAGTGGTCTCAGCAATGATCCTTGTAGAATACCACTTGCCACTTGAAATAACTGCCCTTCACTCCCGCTCTCTGCCTTCTGTCTTGAAGCCAGCTAACAATCCAGTTTGCTACTTATCCCCTGACTCCACATCGCATTACCTTTGTCTACTCTCTGTTACTGCCTCAAAAAATTCAATAAAGTTGGCCAAACAAGATTTTCCCTTCTAAAATCTATGCTGCTGAGTCATTATATCTTTTCTCATCTAGATGTTCTTTTATTCTCTCCTTTAGTAAGGATTCAATTATTTTCCCTGCCACCAATGTTAAGCTGAGAGGTCTATAGTTCCATCCCCCATCTTAAATATAGGAATTACATTAGCTATCTGCCAGTCATCTGGCATGACACCTTTCTCTGAAGAATTATTAAATATGTGTAGCATTGCCTCTGCTGTCCCTTCCCTAGATTCTTTTAAGATGCATGGATATAATCCATCTGGCCTAGGGGCTTTATCATCTTTGAGTTTTATTAGTTTGTTCAATGCATCCCTTTTTTTATTTTAAATACATTCATCTCATTGAGCATCTCATCATTCAATGTCATGTCCACCTCCCTGGTAAATACTGAAGTGAAATAATTGTTCAATATTTCTGCCATTGCTCTATCTTTACCCATGGTATTATCCTGTCCCTTAATGGCCCTATTCCCATCCCAGTATTTTTTTTTGTATTGATGTGCCTGCAAAATATTTTACTATTTTTATGTCCCTTGGTAGTTTAATTTCATAGTTCCTCTTTGCCTTCCTAATTGTTTTTTGACTTCTGTCCTAATGTCTTTGTGTTCCATCTTATCATGCACTGCTTTCTGTCTATGTATTTAATGTATGCCTCTTTCCTGATGTGCAATTCATCCATTGAGTCTCACCAGTGTTTAGTTTGGTCTTTCCTTTTAGTAGAAAATATTTTCCCTGTTCTTTTGTTCAACACCATTTTAAATGTTCCCCATTGTTGTTCTACATTATTGTTTGCCAATATTGTTGCCCACTTTATTTTCTCAAGTTTTATTCTCAGCCCCTCAAATCAGCTCCAACCCTCATTCAGATCTCTAAACCAAGGCTCCACAGCAATAATGATTGATGACATTTTTATTTTTGAAAACATCGTCACAAGCGTTTCATTGATTTAAAATCTTGTACAAATGAAAGAATGTACAAATTTAACTAATGCTCTTTTATGGCCTAGTTGATGCTGCTCACGAATAAAATATAGGACTTAGGTTTTGCTTGTCCGAACCTCTACAATCACAGTGGTTTCTGCGCTGGGCACCCAAGCTTCAGCTTGTTTAGATGCTGGTGGAGAGCTTTGACTATTGTGCTGTTTAAACTAAAGTAGTTCTTTCACACACAGGTAAGTTATGCTCCCGTACTTGCCACTAATAGGCCAGACCATGGTTCTCAGCACTGTTGCAGAAGAACTGCATTACCCTGACTCATTCAACAGCATGGAACTGGAACATTTTAGTATTGGAACTGTCATGGTTTTCAGCCTTCTAACATACAACTTTCCCAGCATGTTTTTTTGCAAATTGTGCATCCAACATGTACATCAACCTCCTTGCAACTATTCCTTTGAGACAATTAAGTTGCTTTTTTTTCAAGATTTCCTCCCCTCTTTTTTGCTCCCTTGTCCATTTTCTTACTTCTTCCTGTTATGTTCCTTCCATTTGATTTTTTTGTTTCCTGAACTTTTAATCCCCCTTCTAAATGGTTGCTTCGCCCGCATGCCAACTCTGATCACTAAATTTTTCAGACCGTTCTTCCAGCAATTACCTGGAGTCCTTCAGGAACGTTTTCTTTTGCTCCAAAAAAGTGGTTGAAACAAAGACTTTGGGACTTTAGGTGTGAGTTGGAGAAGGACCTGAAAAAGCCAGCTTGTTGCAGCAGTGTGAGGGAAGTCTGTAGGCACAAGTCAGAGTCAGGCTTGGGAGCACTTGTGGAGGAGTGATCTGGAAAGGTGGCCAACAATAACTGAATGATTTAACTAATTTTATCTGTTTTCAAGGAAAAATTAGTAAACGGTTATCCTAGATAAATCAGAGCTCAGATTGTGACCACATGGTATCCATAGGGTAATCTCACCACTTAAATTGAACAGATTGCTGAACAGTTATTTATCCACCATTTGTAAAAAAATTACATGATAACTTGTCCTGTAGCTCATTAATTAAACAGTTATGCTCAGAACTGTTTATCTGCATTAGTTCATTCATGGGCAGCCCAGCTGGCATTAACATGCATACAAATCTTGTAATCAAAGAGACAAGCTAATATTTTCTATTATGTTAAATGTGTGTGTTATTGACTGTACATGAAGGAGGTTAAATGTTGTGAAATTACCCTTGGATGTTTAAGTTCTGCTACCGCTAAAACGTAAAAATTCTTCAGATTGGTAAAATGTAAGAGTTTTTATTTGGGTTGGAGTCCAACTTGAAATGAAGCAAAATATATCAGTGAGTCACAGAGTCATTTATGGCACAGGAGAAGGCTATTTGGCTCATCGAGTCCATGCCAGCTCCCCACAGCGCTGTCCCACTCCCCCGCTCTGTCCCCTTAGCCCTGCAAGTTTATTTCTTTCAAGTGCCCATCCAGTTTCTGCATCCACCACCTTCGTGGGCAGCGAGTTCCAGGTCATTACCATTCGTTGTGTAAAAAGGCTGTTCCTCAGATTCCCTCAGCCTCTCTTGCCCAAAATCTGAAAACTGTGTCCCCTAGTCCTTGTACCATGAGTTTACGGGAAGAGCTTTTCAATGTCAGCCTTATCTAAACCTGTCATAATCTTGAAAACATCCATCAAATCTCTCTTTAATTTCCTTAGCTTCAAGGAGAACAGCCCCACCCTTTCCAACCTAACCTTGTAATTCAAACCCCCCCCCAAACCCTGGAACCATTCTGATAAATCTCCTCTGACTGGTTACAGATTATTTGCATTCTTATCGGTAGGAAATTTTTGATTGATTTTCTCGGTCTTCTCTCAAATTGTGAATAGCACTTTCTGCCAGAGCTCCTTGTTTCAATGAAAGCAAGTTATTTTTATTTGTTTAAGGTTTGGACAAATAGTCCTGGGTTCTTCCTCTTGATGTTAAATTTGAATAGACTTACAGCTACTTCAGAGAAAAATATTAATTGAATGAGAGTCTTACCTTTAATCAAACTGTTGAAAATCATGTTTCTGTTAGTTTTTTAAAAATTGACTTATGAATGCTAATCTCTTTGAGAGCTTCTGATGGTGATTGTGAAGGATCACAAATTGATTCTGAGAGATATGCAATTAATGAGCTACATCAGTCTCCTCAATGCACACTACAGTACAGCACTAAGGAATATGGAATACAAGGTCTACTCCATTATGTTTACTGATTTTTGGCTGGGCAGCAATTGATAACAGTTGGTCTCAACTTAGTGAGTTAGGGAATAGAAAAATGCTTGGCCACTTGTTCTTTCTCCCAATTACTGTCTCCTGAAACATAGTTGGGAAAAAATACATTGTGGATGCTGGCTGGGAGTGGATTGGGTTTAACTATGATGCAGAATAACAATATTCACCATCTCGTCTGGCATGTGAATGGTATTTGAGTGGGGTACTGTACGACTGCCAGTGCTAATTGAATACCAGAGAGAATTGAAAAGAGGAACTTGGTGAAGAAGAGATGAGCAGCATCATACTCCTCCATGTCAGTTTTGTCAGTGCTAAACAAAATTAAGAATGCAAATAGTTTAAATGTTTTGATTCTCTTCTCCTGACCCCACTCTAAATAAACTGCTGATATGGAGATGAACTTGAGTTAATCTACTGCCACTTTTGTTGAAATAAACTGTGCTACAATGTTGGGTGTTTTTTAATTAGGATGGCATGGTTTTAAATAAGTTAAATTGCACAGCACTTCCAGTATTATTTGTTAATTGCATCTTTACCCGTCTTGCCATTGTTTGCAAAAGCTAGATCATAGCAAGCACTGCTGGGCTCTGCCAGAACTGGCCGCTATTTCAAGAACGTCTTAGAATGTAAAGAGAAAACACCTGACTTTATTCACCATCACCAACCACCTCTGTAAACTCCTCTTCCATGCTCCCTCTATCCTCACCTTCAGTGATGTGCGAGGAGCTCATGTCACTAAGATTGAGATTATCCATTCAGCTGCCTCTGCTGTTCCCTTCCTTCCCTTGCGCACTTAAGGCAAACTTATTCCAAGGTGGCGAGAGCCAGCTTAACAGATAGTATTGACCTTAGTGACAAAAAATCTACCCCCAACTTCCCTGCTTTTGCAAACTCCACCCCATCTTCCATTCCCCCACAAGATCACTGAACTTGTTTGTGCCTCCATACCCTGTATCCATATGTCCTGCAACTCCATGTTTGGACCTCACCACTGGAGTTTTTACTCTCATCATGGTATTGAAAAGGCCCTAATGAAAGACACAAATGACATTTTGTGACTGATGTTCTGCACTCTCCATTCTTGTCCTTCTTGACATGTCTGCAGCCTTTGACATAGTTGACCACACAATGCTCCATTGTTATATCATTGTTGTCCAGCTGAGTGGGACTGCCCTTGCCTGTTTCCACACTTGCATTTGCAGTTGTTGCCTGAGAATTTCCTACAATGGTTTCTCTTCCTGTCCCTGCACTGTTGCTTATGGCACCTCCAAAGATCTATCCTTGGCCCCCTCCCTTTGTCATCTACATGTTTTACAAATATAACATCAGCTTTCAAATGTACGTTGATGACACAGAACCTTGACTCCACCATCATTTCTCTTGAGCCTGGCAAACTGTCAAACTGCTTGTCCAGTATCCAGGGAGCTTTGGATTTGTTTGTCCTACCTTTCCCCCTCATGGAAATGTACAGCAATTTTCTCCTCTGTAAAGGCATCCCATTTTCCGTTATAGTTTTACCCGATAATCTATGCACCTGCCCCAGTGAAATTGGTCCTCTCCAGTCTAGAATTTTTAATTTAGATTGCTCCTTGTCCTATTCCCTGGATAACCGAAACACTTGACCTACCTAATTCCCCAGAACCAGATCCAGCAATGCCTCCTTCCTCATTGGACCAGAAACATACTGATTAAGAAAATTCCCTTGAACACTCTTCAGAAACTCTTCCCCTCTCTGTCTTTTAAATGATTGCTATCACAACCTATAATAGGATAATTAAAGTCCATGAATTGAATTGAATGCTGTAGCAGGCCCAATATGCTAAATGGCCTAATCCTGCTTCTGTGTTCCTAAAATTCAGTGAAAATGAAGAACATGAAATTATTGCACCTCTATAACTACAGTTTTGCACCCAGTTAATGTATTATTAGTTTCTAAACTAATGTGGAGATTACTCATTTGAGTGTCTCATTCTGAATTTATCAGAACTTGTTAGATTGCTGCTATAATTTCCCCATTGCTTGAAAAATTTAAAATGCCTTATTCTTACTGTTTAACCTCTCTCTTCATTTTAGCAAAATAGTAATTTTAATGAAAATGTGTATTTGGAAATAGCAGAATGGAAAGATGCAAACTTCCTTGAAGTGCTGCTTCAAAATGAATAAAATTTACTTTTGGTTTACTTACTGGAGATTTCCTCTATGTTGAAAAATATGTAAATCTTCCCCAGATAGCAAAATGATTAAGTATTTTATAGTTGTAATCCTGAATTGTTAGCAGAAATGAGTAACCTGATTTTGATCAGAGCTTTAACTTTGAGATTGCATTTTCCTTTCTTTTGTTCTGTTTGCTTTGTATTGCTGAATAAATAAGCACAAACCCAATAGGCAAAAATAATGCAGCAAAATACCCCTGTTATTGTTGTTTGAAAATGCAGCCTTCCATTGGAATGTTTTAGATAGGGACTTGCTTGTCTGACCTAGATTAGTTTGAATCATTTCAGTGGAATCTGTTACTGCAGTAGCAGTTACACAAGTGGTGCATGGGGATTACATCCATTGAGGAACTAAGAGTGCAGATGACTTTTGCTGCTGCATAAATCTGGGCCATCCATTAACATCTAAGCTAGGGCTCAGTTTGAATAAATTTAATCAAGTGGCTCATCAAACTTTCCTTTCTTAAAATGTGGTTTCAGACAATTTTACTAGTGTCTTACAGTCCATTTTTAATTCTACAAAACAGGGACTACCTAGTTTCTGATGCCTTGTCTATTTGGCCATTCTTCAAATTTAACATTCCACCCTACATGAGCATCGAACTATACCAACCACAGTAGTACCAGGCTGGATTACTGATCCATGCCAAGTCAGCTTCATCTGAAGTTAGAGGCTAAAAATTGGTCTCGTGGAGACTTGGAATGTACAGAAAAGCCAGGTTTTCCCTTATTGGCCACTGTTTTGTAATGCCTGCTGAGAAACATGAACATCTCGAAGGGGAGGTGATTCCAGTGGTTGATTACCCCAATGATACACATTTCACATTCATTTTTGATCCTTTCAGTTCAATTCCAGATGCCAAACAACTGATGCTGTCTTTCTTGCTGAGCTGCACATTTGACCACCTGGCCTTCCAAAGCTGCTTCAATGGTAGTGCTGTCTCTTCCCCTTCTCTGGCATCTTTTCCATCAAGCACCTCATTTTATTTTGCCCTTCCTGCATCTCCTTTAAAAAAGCTTGTATACTCTTCCACCCAAGACTCACATGAGTTTCTTTCTAAAATACCCATTCTTCTTTCCTCTCTTGATGTCTGGATTGGGTAACTCATCCTTAGCAACTTCAATCTCAATCTCAGCTCAATTTATTTCCTCTCTTCTGAATTCATTGCCCTCCTGTCCTCCCTAAATCTCTGCCTCTACATGTAAAATCTCCTAACTGTATTCATGGTCACCCCCTTTACTTGCTCATCTCCCATAGCCTGTCTACTCCTATGTTCTCAATCCTTGATGAGGCCATAGATTCCACTTCTTATATTGATCATGACTGCATTCCCTCCCCCCTTCTGTGTCTGAGCTAAAAAAAAAATTCCCAAGTCACTTCTAACTTTACGGTCAAGCTCCCATTTGCATGGCTTTTGGTCCTCCATTTGCCATGTTACTTCTGGAGCTGTTGATTTGCTTAACCACTGCCTTGCCTTCTACTTTGCTGCTCTTGTGTCCAGCTAAACCTTGATTCTTTTCCACCTGGGCTGGTGCCACAATGTGTCCTCCATCTTTGCTCTTTCAAATCTGAGATACAAACTTGAGCTTATCTGGCGCATAACTGGTTTGGCCAATCATTACAGGATGTGCTTTTAAGCCTTGCTTTCCTCTGCCAGGCAGTCCACTATGTCAGGATCATCCTGGAGAATAAAGATAAGCCCGTCTCCTTAAAACATTCTCCATGGCCCATGCTCTTACCCTTAGGCTTCCATTCTTATCAATCCAATCATCGCCAGGTCATCTTCAACAATAAACTTCTCATCTGGCCCTGACACTCACTTCTGGAGTCCCCTAAGAATTCATCCTTGGTCCTTCCAGTTCATCTACATTGATGTCAACATCTACAAACACGGTGTCAACTTCCAGTCTGACAACAGACAGCTTTACCTCCTCACCACTTCTTTCTCAATTCCCCCTCCCCTTCACACACTTGTCAGATATTCAGTCTTGGGTGAACTGCAGTTTCCATCACCAATGCATTGGGAAGATTGTCTTTTGTCCCTGACATCAGCTCAATACCTGTACCACTGATCTCATTCACTGCCTCAACCACTTATATTTGATATCCCATATCCTCATGATCATATATGCTACCTATTCAAATCCAGTGGTGACTATCCATCTCTCATCATCACTCTCTTGTCCCCTTTTCTCCCCTTCTTCCTTACCCCATTTTCTTCCCTTGTTCCCAACCCCTCTCCCTCTTCACTCTTTCCTCTCTCTTATTCCTCTTGCATTCAAAGAGATAAAAGCTGAGAACTAAATATTCAGGGGTATGTGACGTTTTGAAAAGACAGGCAGGAAGGAAAGGGTAGTGGGATAGTTTTGTCAGTACGAGATGGAATTAGTGCGATAGCAAGAAATAATCTTCGATTGGACAATGTAGAATT
This sequence comes from Cetorhinus maximus, assembly GCF_964194155.1. Lineage (NCBI taxonomy): Eukaryota > Metazoa > Chordata > Chondrichthyes > Lamniformes > Cetorhinidae > Cetorhinus > Cetorhinus maximus. The sequence goes on along the minus strand of NC_135893.1, from coordinate 71,048,891 downwards.
CATATGGGTGGAGGTAAGAAATAACAAGGGGAAAAAGACACTAGTGGGAGTAGTCTATAGGCCTCCTAAAAGTAGCTATACTGTAGGTCAGAGAATGAATCAGGAGATAATGAGGGCATGTACAACAGGCAGTACATTAATCATGGGTGACTTTAATCTTCTTGTAGATTGGGAAATCCAAATTGGCAGAGGTAGCCATGAGCAAGAATTCATAGAGTGTATTCGGGACAGTTTCCTAGAACAATATGTTGAGGATCCAACCAGGGATCAGGCTGTTTTGGATCTGGTAATGTGTAATGCGGCAGGTTTAATAAATGATCTCAGAGTAAAAGATCCCCTAGGAAGCAGTGACCATAACATAGTAGAATTTAACATTCAGTTTGAGAGTGAGAAACTTGGGTCGGAAACAACTGTGCTAAACTTAAATAACGGTAATTACAAAGGAATGAGGGGAGAATTGGCTGGAGTGGACTAGGAAAGAAGTTCAGCAGAAAAGGCGATTGATGAACAATGGCAGACATTTAAGAAAATAGTTCATGACTCACAACAAAGAAACTTCTGAGTGAGGAAGAAGGATTCTAGGAAAGGGATAAACCAACCATGGTTAACCAAGGAAGATAAGGATAGTATCAAATTGAAAGAAAAAACATACAATGTGGCAAAGATTAGTGGTAAGCCAGAGGATTGGGAAAGTTTTAAAAACCAACAAAAGATGACCCAAAAAAAAATAAAGAGGGAAAGAATAAACTTTAATGGTAAACTAGCAAGTAATATAAAAACGGACAGTAAGAGCTTCTTTAAATATATAAAAAGGAAGAGAGTGGCCAAAATGAACATAGGGTCCTTAGAGAATGAGGCTGGGGAAATAATAATGGGGAACCAGGAAATGGCAGAGAAGTTGAATAAATACTTTGCATCCGTCTTCACGGTAGAAGACACTAATAACATTCCAAAAATACTAAATAATCAGGGGGCAAAAGTGGAGGAGGAGGTAATAAATACAATAAGTATCACTAGAGAAAAAGCATTTAGGGAAACTAATGGGCCTAAAGGCGGATAAGTCCCCTGGACCTGGACCTGATGGGTTGCATTCTAGGATATTAAAGGAAGTAGCTACAGAGATAGTGGATCCACTGGTAGTAATCTTCCAAGAACCATTAGATTCTGCAAAAGTCCCAGAGGATTGGGAAACTGCCAAGGTAACACTCTCTCTCATCCTGTTCCAGTGGACGTGTCTTTCAAACTGCAGCTATTGTAATGTTAATCCAAAGCCCAAACAGAAAATAAAAAGACATGTTCTTTACAACAGTCGAACAGATATAAAACGATATGTTCTTTACAGCACCTTTAAAATACTTAAACAGCCTTGCACACAAGTGATATATGGAACAAGAAGCTGAGGAAGCGCTGGATAAACAGTATCAAGGGTGACCGTCACAGAAAGGAATGCAGATAATTGAGGCAACCAGGCTAGTTCACAACCGACAACAGTGATGAAATTAGTTCAGCCTTTTCATCACTGCTGAGCTGATGGACGAGAATTTAGTAGTAGTGGTGTGGGGAAATCCTGTATTCTTGAAAGAGAAGCTGGTATATTGATATTACCTTTTTGTAAGTAACTTCCTGTTATATTTACTATAAATTCCCCAAAAGCATGATAAACAATGAAAAAAAATTTGTGAATGTGTGCAGACTGAACCAAATAAAGGAGGGAATTTTACAGCACCCCGCCACGCAAATTTGAGGAAGGGGGTGGCATGTAAAATAGGATGGGTGGCCAACCACCATCTTCCTGCCCACCCCCAAGCTGTCCCCCCATAATACCAGGATGCTGCCTGGTCTGGAGGCTATTGGCTAAGAGGAGAGGTTGGAGAAACTCGGATTGTTCTCACTAGAACGACGGAGATTGCGGGGCGACTTGTTAGAAGTTTACAAAATTATGAGTGGCATGGACAGAGTAGATAGTCAGAAGCTTTTTCCCAGGGTGGAAGAGTCAATTACTAGGGGACATAGATTTAAGGTGAGAGGAGAAAACTATAGAAGAGATGTGCGGGGCAAGTTTTTTACGCAGAGGGTAGTGAGTGTCTGGAATTCGCTGCCAGAGGAGGTGGTGGAAGCAGGTACGATAGTGGTGTTTAAGAGGCAGCTTGACAAGTACATGAATAGGATGAGAATAGAGGGATATGGACCCCGGAAGTGCAAAATGTTTTAGTTGACGGGCAATATGATCGGCGCAGGCTTGGAGGGCCGAAGGGCCTGTTCCTGTGCTGTACTTTTCTTTGTTCTTTTTTCTTATCTAAAAAGGGAGACAAAAAACATCTATCTGAACATCTATCATTGGGAAAATGTTAGAGCCTATTATAAAGGATGTAATAGTAGAGCATTTAGAAATGCATAATCTAATCAAGCAGAGTCAGTATGGCTTCATGAAAGGGAAATCATGCCTAACAAATTTATTATAATTCTTTGAGGAGGTAACAAGCAGGATAGATAAAGGGGAACCAGTAGATGTAATATATTTGGATTTCCAAAAGGTGTTTAGATGAGGTACCACAGATAAGGCTACTTAATAAGATAAGAGCCCATGGTGTTGGGGGTAGTATATTAGCATGGATGGAGGATTGACTAACTAATAGAAGACAGAGTTGGGATAAGGGGGGCATTTTCAGAATGTCAACCTGTAACTAGTCGAGTGCCACAGGGATCAGTGCTGGGACCACAATTATTTACAATATATATTAATGACTTGGATGAGGGAAGTCAATGTACTATCGCCAAGTTTGCGAATAAGACAAAAAATGGTGGGAAGGCAGGTATTGAGGATGACACAAAGAGTCTACAGAGGGATATAGGTTAAGTGAATGGGCAAAAACTTGGCAGTTGGAATATAACGTAGGAAAATGTGAGGTTATGCACTTTGGCAGGAAGAATAGAGGAGCTGAATATTATTTAAATGGAGAAAGACTGCAGAAAGCTGCAGCACAGAGGGATTTGGGGGTCCTCGTGCATGAATCACAAAAAACTAGCACACAAGTTCAGCAGGTAATAGGGAAGGCAACTGGAATGTTGTTGGCCTTTATTTCAAAGGAAATGGAGTATAAGAATAGGGATATCTTGCTAAAACTATACAAGGCACTAGTTAGACCACACCTAGAATTCTGTGAACAGATTTGGTCCCCTTATCTAAGGAAAGATATACTAGCATTGGAAGCCGCGCAGAGAAGGTTCACTAGGTTGATCCTGGGTACGGAAGGATTTTCTTATGAGGAGAGGCTGAATAGGTTGGGCCTGTAGTCATTGGAGTTTAGAAGATTCTTGGGGGGCTTGACAGGATAGATGCTGAGAGGTTGTTTCCCCTTGTGGGAGAGCCTGGGACCAGAGGGCATAATCTCAGGGTAAGGCGCCGCCCATTTAAGACAGAGATGAGGTAGAATTTCTTTTGAGAGTTGTAAATCTGTGGAATTCTTTACCGTAGAGGCTGAGTCATTAAGTATATCCAAGGCTGAGATAGACGAATTTTTAATCAGTAAGGGTTGTGGGGAAAAGACAGGAAAGTGGAATTGAGGGTTATCAGATCAGCCGTGATCTCATTGAATGGCAGTGCGGGCTCGATGGGCCAAATGGCCTGCTTCTGCTCCTACGCCTTATGGTCTTCATTCCCTGTCTTGATTTGGTTGTCTCCTTGCTCCCTGGCCCAGTTTGACATGGAAAGTTCTGTGGTCATGGCTTTGTGTCTAATGCGGTGGGAGGTAACTAGTGTGTCAGAAATATAATGAAGCTTGTCTTGATGTTAGAAACTCATGCAGTTATACGGACAGGATGGGTTGGTGCTATGGGCTCAATAAGTGTTAGAAATGCTCTTTGGCATTTCTTCATAGTGCAAAGAAATCTAAAAATGGCAGCAAATTATGCTGTTTATCTTCCTTCTGATTTTAGCTTCCGTTGTGTCAAGGCTATTTTGATGCAGCTATGCAGGAATATGGGTGCTATGATTAAAGATTCTTGAAAATCATTGAAGTTTCCAGAAATGTACTTAATTTATCCATGTGCAGCCCCTGAAGTCTCCTGGTCTTTGAGATATGCAGTGAGAATCCATCTTGGTGCCAAATAAAAATATTTTGCCACTGATCTTTTTTTACTAGTTCACAAGATCCTAAATAGTCCCAGGTGCTTTTGAGGACTGAGTATAGATATGCTTCACATAACATAAGCTAGTAGCTGTGGCTATTAGTAAGCAGTAATTGATGTAGTGGCACTGCATCTTATATTTTAAAAATATTAGATTTTCATTTTTGTTAACCATTTTAAGAAATATTTCATGTTTAATGTTATTCTAAATTGCACAAAAAATGACGGGAATTGCATTGCAAGTTTGGAGCTGTGTTGTAGATGGGATTTTGCCTTGAACAAATGAAACTTATCGAAGTTAAATGACAATTTTGGAAGTACAGATAAGATAGATTAACATTTTAGGTGCAGGCCATTTGCAACTTTTCCTTTTTGTGATCTTGAATTTTCCAATACAACTATAATTGGATTAAAGTCTAGTTGTAATTATTCGTGGATGAAGTTATGACATTGGCATCCGCATCTAAATTACTACTTAAATCCTGTTGTACATTTTACTTTGGAGAAATGCAGAACAATGGGATGTTTGGAAGCCAACCAGCAGATATTTTTCCGCAGTGATGCACTTAACCAAATAATGCTTAGTAATTCAATAGCTGAATGGATATCCATCATACTTCCTTATACCAATATGAACATATAAATCTTTGTATAAGTAACACTAGATGTGATGGTAGATTAACTTTATGCAATGTGTGAGGATATCATCAACATTTGCATGTCTAACTTGGTTGCTTTAATTAAGGTTATATCACATAGACAATTTGAGTTAAACAAAGAGAGCGGGACTGGTAAAGTTTTGTGTCATCAGTGACCTGTTTTTGGCTGAACAATATAGCTCACGATATAAGATTGCTCTGAAATAAATTGATCTAAAGCAAAAGACTGCATCATGTTTGGTTAGGAAATTTGCTTCCGTCACCATTGTGGCGTTGTAATCACGTACATATTTATTTTGGTCAACCTTGCAAAGTTATTGCTTATAACTGTAACTGCTAACAACTTTGATACAAAGCACTGTGGTAAATTCTATGATGAAGCACACGCATTTTTAGCATGTGTACAATCAGTAGTGATGGTTCTCTGATGGTGGAGTATTTTTGAACCCAACAGTATTTTCCAAAGTCCATTTGTTGCCAGTCACAACATTCAGCTGTCAGAAGGTTTGTAATAATTGAAGAACTTAATGAGAGAGAAGGGAGAAGGGAGAAGACATTGCCCACCAAAAATACTTCTTGCAAACTTTTTAGCTCCCTTCATTCTGTTTTTCACCCTTCTACCTGTCCTTTTGCCCCTCTATATAGAGCTACATTATGGAAGTAGGTTGTTTAGCCAAACCAATCCATGTTGGTGTTGTCCTCAATTGGAGTCGTAGCCATTATTCCATGTGACTGCCCTGTTCCTATATTCTTTTATTCTCTTTCCCAGCCATCTAACTAACCTATTGATAACAAAAACAGAATTACCTGGAAAAACTCAGCAGGTCTGGCAGCATCGGCGGAGAAGAAATCAGTTAACGTTTCGAGCCTTCATGGCCCTTCGGCAGAACTGAAGCATAGTTAGGAGAAGGGAGAAATATAAACTGCCTATTGATAATGTTGACATGGTCTCTGCTTCAATCATGAACTCTATTTGTGCATTCCACTGCTCTCTTCCTAAATGATTTGCATTTAATCTTCTCAATCATGGAAATACACAGTTTCTACTTATTACATAGTATTTACAAAACAGAAACGGCCCAACAGATCCATGCTGGTGTTTAGGCTCCGCGTGAGCACTGCGTGCAGCACACACATACACCCCCCCCCACCTTTCTTAATTTAACCCTGTCAACTTATCCTTCTGTTCTTTTCCCCCTCATGTGTTTATCTAGCTTCCCCTTAAATGCATCTATGCTGATCACAATTACTCCTATTGGTAGTATATTCCACATTTTGCCACAAATTAGGCATAGTTGCAGTTGGACCATAGGAACTGGATTAAGACTAGGCCAAACTAACTTCACATAGAACTGTTGTGTTTACAGATCAGATTTCTGTTGCATTGCACTGAATTGGATTTCAACCCAGGTTCTAGCAGTGAAAGGCCAGTTTCTAACTCACAGGCTAGCCTTTTATTATTTACCAAGAAAGTACCACTGTATACATGAAGTCATTGTATAGTGTATCCTGTCACATCCCTCAAGTTTGAGTACCTCCTATCAAATCATCCTGCAAATTGCGCTGTTTTCACATTAGGTGCCCAAATTCTTTGAATTTGCTGCCTGGTATGAGAAAATGCATTCCTGTGAACTTGTATTGTATTCTGCTTCTTGTCTCAACAATCATCACATAGCGTGCTCAAATCTACATATATTCCCCAACTTGGTATTACTAAGGTTTTAGATAGATTTACCATCACATCTCAATGTTTATCTTCTATACCTGTTGCCATACTAGCTTTACTGTATTCATTTATCATTTTTACAGCTTTATACATTTGAGGTGCTGATTTTAATCTCTTCTCAACCTAATATGCCCAGATGCTCTGCTCTTCCATGTCACCCAGCAATCCCCCATCTGAAGTACAATTCTTTTTTTAACTAAAATGTTTCAACTAAAACATTTGCTGGTGTGGTTATCAGTATTCCCTTTGCAACTTCCTTTGGTCCTTACTTAATTACTATGCATAAAATTTTGTTATTGAACTTGGATACCACTATAAGCCAAACCTATATTTCAAATCACTGATGATCAGAAGTGATCCCAGAATAGATCCCCACAAGCCCCCCCTCCTCCCTCCCCACTCCTCCTTGGACACTGCTATTGTATTCAGCCTGAGAAACTTACCATAATCCCTCTTTCTTCCCTCCTGACCAGTTATTAATCCATTTGCTACTGTCCCTCTAACTCCATGGCCCTGAATTGTCTCTAGTCTCCCATGTGTTACCATATTAATTGTTTTTTGAAAGTTCATGTGTAGCAAATCCAATGAATTTCTCCCTTGTCGCCCAAAGAAAAAAACTCCTTTCTGTGGCCTCTTTGCCACTTTGTTGTAGCTTTGTAGTACACACTGCTTCAGACATTTCCACCATGTTTCTTTATTTCTTATCTTTCCCAATGTATCTAAAACAACAAATGTATTGTAGGAAAATCGAGTCTTTCCAAATCAAAACCTGCAGATTTTCACAGCTGATCTTGTGTAAGGTACCCCTATAAGACCACTCTTCGTTGCTTTTTCCATGTCTTCAAAGACCACAGTTACCACAATTGATAATGACAGCTCTTTAACAGTGTCATGCTTATGTTTGGACTGTGGGCTTATATATTTTGAAGAAGGAGAGTCAATTTTGACTTAATATTTAGTTAAACCATGCCAAGTTGTGCATAATTTGTGACAGATGCAGCATGAACTTGATTGCTGCCGGTGGTGTCATCAGTCTATCTTGCTTTGCACTGTATTGTTCACATTCTGAGAAAAGCTATGAAAAGGAGCCCCAGTGCATTGTTCTCCTTCGAACCAGGGCAGAGAATGAAAATGGGTCAAGAGTAAACTATTCACGAAATTCTTAATAAGTCCTGTGAATTTTACAGGTTAATTATCCTACGAGAGAAAAAGAAAAAATACTTGCGTTTATGTACAGTAAAGCCCTGCTGTTTGCTGGGGTTACATTCCAGCGAAACCTCGCAAATGGCGAAATGGCAAACGATGAACATACTTTACAATGGGAGTCAATTAGATTAGTTCCAGCCATCCTAAAATTTGACATGTATAAAGGATCAAAGGCAATAAAAAGTATGCTCTTAATAAATTTAAAGAGAAATTTACTGGAGAAATTGTTTAATAAAACAAAACAAGAACAATGTAAAACAAAAATAAAAATACCTGGAAAAACTCAGGTATTTTTATTTTTGTTTTGGATTTCCAGCATCCACAGTTTTTTGCTTTTAAGAACAATGTAAAGTTTGTCACAGTGACAGTACTTGAGAGTGGAGGCGGACTGTGATCAGGAATTAAATCGCAGCAACAAGAAACACCCACATGCAAACAACGACAGATGACGTATGCACAGTGTACACTTTGTACTGCAGGAAATATGTCATGGACACCTTCAGTTCTTTTAAACTTAATTAGGCATTTTTAAATTTTCTTTCAGCATTTTCTAAAGTTGACTTTTTTTTATGTTTAAAACTGCGGATAAGTTGAACATTTGGGTCCTCAATGGCGGGGTCTGGTGTTCAAAGACTTTTGCAAGGATATGTGAATTCGCGAAAGAGGAAGTCGTCAATGGCGGGACTTTACTGTAGTACATTTCACAACCACAAAGCACTTTACAGACAATGAGTTAGTTTTTTTGAAGTGTAGTCACTGTTGTAAAATAAGAAGCATGGAAATGAATTTTCATGCAGCAATCTCCCACAAACAACAATGTGTTAATGACCAAATAATCTGTTTTTCCTGATGCTGATTGAGGGATAAATATTGGTAAGGACACCAATGATAACTCTCCTCTTTTTCGAAGTGGTGCCATGGACTTTTGAGTCCAGCTGGTTCACCTGAAAGACTGTGTTAATTGTATAAGTTAAGGGTAAATGTGTACAGGTGAGGGGCACTCATTGTATAATTACTTATTGATACTGGAGATGGGTTGTAGAGTTAGGAATTATACATTTGTAACGTCTTGCGTTGTGAATAAATCTAAAACTTAGTAAAGATTAACTTCTTGTTCCCACCTTCATCAGCAGCCTGTAAGAAGTTTAAGAGATGACGCCTCTGACAATGTAGCACTTCCTCTGTACTGCACTGGAACTTCAGCCCAGGGTGCAGAGGAGGTTTACCAGGATGCTGCCTGGTCTGGAGGTTATTAGCTATGAGGAGAGGTTGGAGAAACTCGGATTGTTCTCACTAGAGCAACGAAGATTGAAGGGCGACTTGATAGAAGTTTACAAAATTATGAGTGGCATGGACAGAGTAGATAGTCAGAAGCTTAGAAGCTTTTTCCCAGGGTGGAAGATTCAATTACTAGGGGACATAGATTTAAGGTGAGAGGAGAAAACTATAGAAGAGATGTGCGGGGCAAGTTTTTTACGCAGAGGGTAGTGAGTGTCTGGAATTCGCTGCCAGAGGAGGTGGTGGAAGCAGGTACGATAGTGGTGTTTAAGAGGCAGCTTGACAAGTACATGAATAGGATGGGAATAGAGGGATACGGACCCCGGAAGTGCAAAATGTTTTAGTTGACGGGCAATATGATCGGCGCAGGCTTGGAGGGCCGAAGGGCCTGTTCCTGTGCTGTACTTTTCTTTGTTCTTTGTTCTAAATGTTGCGCCCAAGTCCTAGAACAGGATTAAGACCCACACCTTCTGATTCGGAGGTGATAGTGCTACTAATTGAGCCACAGCTAACAACAAGATATTTTATACACATTTACAATATCTGACATAACAGTCATTCAGCTTTGCCAAGTACAAGGTTCAGTTCCAGTCCATTTTTTTAAAAAAAAGAGAACCATTTAACTAGTTACTCACATCTTCAGCCAGCTTCTCTGTCAAATGCTTGCTTCATATGCTTTTTTAGATGCTGGTAGATTCACACCCTTGGCGTTATTTTCCTTTTCATTTTTGATTGCAACGCTGTGGGAGATATGTAGTATATGTGAGTGGCTTCATTGTTCCCGACTCCCTTTAAAGTCTCACACCAAACACCTAGATTATTCGGCTAAAATAAGAACCACCTCAAAGTCTGGATGCCCAAAAGTATTTCATAGTTAGTTGAGTACTTTTGAAGTGTAAACACTGTTATAATGCAGAAAGGAGGGAAAGAGAATTGGTATCATCAATTTGTGCACTATAATGTGGTTGTTGTGTATTATTTTAATCTTGTAGAGTACTGTGAAGGTAATTGATCAGTTTTCTTTTACAAATTGGCATGCTTGCATCTCCATGTGAATTGGGTTGACATAGTTCACTTCTAAATAATTTTTTGAGTTGGGAAGCTAAATTATGTTAAAGGTAGCCTGAGATACTTTTTTTCTTTCTTTGACTTTTGTTATAACGCGGCGGGTGATGTGTGCCAGGCAGACCAAATCCACAAGGGGAACTTAGCCACACTATCGCAATAGTTTTGCAATTTGTATTTATTATGAGAAGGCTTGTGCACCGAATTCAGAAGTAATGAGTCCACTGACCACCCTTAGAGATTTAAAAAGTTAAATTAAGACATTTATTAACAAAAGAAAAGATTTCGAGCACATACATAAGATTACGGTTACTTAATACTATAACAAACAGCAAAATTCCTTATTAACCTGACTCCCAACTGCATACCCTCTATAAGGCAACGGTCCAAAATAGATTTTAAATTTAGATTTAGATAGGTAATCCAGCATAGCCTTCCATCCTTCTTTATACATTTCTCTCTCTTTAATCTGTAAATTCCATTGTTCTATATGTCTTTGGAAATTTACTTTTCCCCATAATATGAAATGTTTCATGTAGCTAACATGGTCAGTACCTTTGGGAAAAATAAATATGCTGCTTGGCCTTGCTTATCTTGTTATATGTAAACATCCTACCACCCCTTTGAAACCTAAACAATCCCTTCATTTACCTAAAAATGCAAATTTCCTTCACACCCTAAATGCTGCCCTCATCCATGTTTATTCATCAGCATTTCAAATGCCTTTTACACCTAACTTCTTTTGATAATTTCAATCTTGCAGTCTATCTGACTCCAATTCAGTTAAATCACACAGAACCATTTACACACACTCATAAACCTACTTTACAATAAACCACAATAGTATTCTGAAAAATATGATAGTTTTATGACACTTTGTTTCCTCTTCCTGCTCTGCCACCTCAGGGAAATGCTTGGTCTCTACTCGTGAATACCTCTACTGAAGATAGATTCAAGCAGAGAATTCACTTTGTACTGTATATAATTGTGATTGTGAATCACTGAGCGTTTAGTAATTTAACTTTCCTTCTTGGTACTGAATGTATTTTAAAAATTACTAATGAACAACATTATTCTGAAAATTGCTCAATAATTTGATTTTTGTTTAGAAACCATTACCTTCAAAGACTGATAACCCAAAAGGTTATTGTATGTGGAATTCCCTCTTTGTTAGTTGTTAGAACATGATACTCACAGTCAAGCTTACAGTGAATCAACCTGAAATGGTTCTTTTTTTAAACTTGATGCAGTATTTTTAAAAGCTGAGACTTTTCAGGCATCTGTTGGTGTGCACCCATTTCATCTGAGATCAATGAAAGAAAAATCCAATTCGCTAGATCGCCTGGGGCAAGTTTCTGGTTTTGGAGAGTTCAATGATTTCTCGCACCTCTAATTTTTACATGCTTCTTTGTCTGCCTACTGTATGTAGCCTATATGGCACATTGTAGCTATTCCATATGCTACAAAGTAGGTCTTGATGTATATCAAAGGTCAGGTTTTTGTTTTTTGTGGAGCTGCTTTTCCTATTCTCTATCTCTGCACTCTTTTCCAAGCTATTTATTTTTGCTAGATTGCATCACTGTCTTCATATCACAGCATAGGCACAACATTTTATTCCTTTAAAAAAAGGTGATGGTGTGAGTGAAATGTTGAGCTCCGTATTCTCTTGGTGGCAGTTGTGCATTACATTAAGGGACTAACAGTGAGTTCTCCAAACCAAACTATGAAAATGGAGAGGAAAAGCAGGCAAGAATACAAAATAGATGAAAAGCAGTTCTTTATTAATTTGTTTCTTGCATTATTGGTGTTATCATCACAAACAGGAATTCATTTTCACTGCCATTGGAGCATTATTGTAAATTACATTAATAGGTTCTATGTTAGAATTTAGTCAACAACCCAGTGATTGTTGGGATGCTGGGTGAATAATCTAAAGTGATTTGTGCAGGATCTTGTACTTTAAACAAAAAAAACCTGGAAATACACTGCTAGATTACATGACAGCTTCATGCCACAGCACAGGCACAGCAATTTACTCTTTCGAGACTACATGATGTTGGTGTGAAATGTTGTGCTCTGTATTATCTTGATGACAGTTGTGCGTAATACATTAGCATCTGAAAAAACACAAAATAGGTGAATGTTTTGGATAGAGCGATAAGGACTCTTAGTCAGAACTGGGAAGAGAAAGTAGGCAAGTCCCTCTATAAGACTGGCTAAAATGAAAAGGGAAGAAAAGAACATGTAAAAGTCACTGGTTAAATATGCTGAATACTGGTAAATAGAAGACCAGTGAATACATTTAATATCCTAAAAATGGGTTTTTAAAAAAAGCCTTGGAAATATAAATATATGTTAGAAACAGAAATGATCTTGATTAACTGAAAAGATGTGGGAACAAAAAAGCCAAAAGATGATTAAATAGCATGAGTGGAGGCAAACTGTGAAATTTGGGAGAAACTGGACTGGCATGAAAACAATGAAGACAACTAAGATCCTAAAAGAAAGAGCAATCTGCATTTATATAGTGCCTTTCACATCACAGGACATCCCAATGCACTTTTCAGCCAATGAAGTACTTCTGAAGTGTAATCACTGTTGTAGGCAATGTAGCAGCCCATTTGTGCACAGCAAGTTCCCACACACAGCAAAATGATAATGACCAGATAATCTGTTCGTGTGATGTTTGTTGAGGGATAATTATTTACCAGGATATTGGGGGAACATCCCCTGTTCTTCAAAATAGTTCCATGAATTTTTTACATCCACCTGAGAGATTAATGTTTTTTCCCAAAGACAGCACCTCCGTCACTGCAGCACTCCCTCAGTGCTGCACTGGTATGTCAGCCTTGATTATTGTGCTCAAGTCCTGGAGTGGGACTTGAACCCACAACTTTGACCTGGAGGTGAGAGTTCTATGAACTGTGCCATGGGTGTCACCTACTTGCTGAAATCAATGTTCAGGTGGAAAGCCTGTAGGAGAAAGAGGAAATGTTGTTCCTGAAGTTTCTGTTGAGCTTGACCTGGAACAGTGTTGTAACAAAGATGGTAAGATAGGATTAAGAGATTAAAATAATGCTACTATATTTTTTGGCAGATGGCAAAATTATACTGTGCCGAGATCACAGATGAGAAAGACCATTAATCCGCCCAAGAGGTCTCCACAGCCCCTCCCCGCCACCCTCGCTCTGTTGCAGTGTACAATTGTTTCTTTAACAATTCAACAGCTTTTGCTTCCACTACAGTATCTAATGGTTTATTCCATATCGTGAACACTGATTTTATGAAGAAGGTTTTCTAAAATGTCAGTCCTTACCAATGTCCCCTTGTACTTTTACAGTTTGTTCGAGTTTGACCCTTTCCATCCCCTTGGCTATCCTGTATGCCTTTATAGGATCATCTCTCCGATGACTGACTCCCTTCTGAACTGTAAAGCCCTAGTTTGACCTGTTTTTTTCTGTATAATTGTGACCTTTTGCACTATGATCAGGCTAGTAGCTTTTTCTGCGCTACCTCTATTTCTTGGGATGTTTTCCTTGTGTCTTGAGGACCAGGACTGATTGCAGTATTTGCGTATGGCCAGACTAGAGCAATATACAGTTTGAATAAAAATTCCTCTGAGTTACAATGTTTTGATGATGCAGCTAAATTTTTTATTTACTTTGTTGACTTACTCAATGCTTCCCCAACTTTTTCTCAATGTGACCCCATTTTAATGCCTCAGATTTCATGTGGCCCCTCAGCGAAAATTTGGGGGGGCGTGAAAGTTGTCAAGCCGAGGGTTTTGGAGAGGCTTCAGTTGTGGTGGGAGGGTGTGGGGGGACTTTTGACTGGGGGTGGGGAATAGGAGTTGAGTGTGGGGGGAGTTGATGAAAAGGCAGAGTTTCTCAAAAAACACCCCTACTTTTTCACAGACTCTTTGCAGCAGCAGTCGGGCCTCGGAGTACAGTTGAGCTGTTAGCCACAGCAGTTTTTGTTGCCTTGGAGCTTGCGACCTCAAAATCTCATTTCGCTGCCCCACTAGGGGTCGCGACCCACACTTTGGGAAGCCCTACATTAGTTGCATATATAAGACATTGTATCTACTAAAATTCACAAACTTTTTTTCTAGCTTTAGCTGTGGCTACTGCTTTCCTTCCTATGTGTAATACTTTGCAGTTTTCTGGAATAAATTTAATCTGCCATTGTTCTGCCTGCACACTTTATCCAACTGATTCTGTAATTTCTGAACACTTTCCTTTGATTCCTCTACCCTCCTCCCACCCCCATGCAATTTGGTGTTATCAGGAAATCTAACCATATTGGCCTTGAATTTCTGAGTCCAGGATAATAATAATGTTGAAAAACAGTATTGGCTCCAACACCAAGCTGTTTAGCACCTAGGCCGAGCCCCAATAAAAGCATCATCCACATAACTGAGAAAACACATTTTATATGTAATGCAAGATAGGAAATGACCCCACTGGCATCACTTTTAGTGGAAGCAAAATTGAGAATCAAGTACACAGAACTTGAGAGTTTTGACTTTGAATGAAACCAAAGCTTAGTTTTTACTGCCACACGTTCCTTCTATGACCTGCCGATATGTCATAGGAATTTTGGTATTAAATTGGTGCATTTTACATTACTGTCAACTGCTTTATTTTAGCTGTTTGTGTAGTAAGATAATCAGATTGCAAAATCAGATTTCTTTTTTCAATTGTTTTCTGATGTCAAAGTGACTGCAAGACATGTCAACGCTGACACCAACCCCAATTACATATGCACAATCAAATATTCATCTTAAATGCTTGCTTAATTTTTGCCCTTAGGCAATAAATTTTAAGTGTAATTGCGAGTTTTCCCTTCTTTAACTGGTCATATTCTGCTTTCAACCTCACAGTTGTATGACTGTTAGAAATGTAACAAATTACTTTGGATCTATGGTAATTGACTCCTAATGCAAAACTAGTGCAACTTGTTTGCTATGTGATCTGGATTATTTTGTGTTTTGAATAGATTCACATATTTTATGCACACTATTTTATGTGTATTCCTGAGATAATAATCCCCTAATTTATTTAATGACAGAAATCTACTAAAGTAAGTCAGGTCTTACCTCCATCTCCATGGCTGCCAGTGACAACACAACATTGTTGCAGCGTTAGATATTTTGGGCAAGGCAACTTAATTGTCCAGAATGTAGAGGGCTTATGTCACAGTGATATCAACCTGATTGTTGTCTGAAAACAAGGTCTGATGCCAAAAATTTTATGCTAGTAATATAAAACCACTGGATTTTACAGGATAAAATTTCACAAAATTAGTTCCTTAGTCTTCTAAAAGTATACAATGAGTAGAGTATTATTTTACATCAGTTTCAAAGGTAAACCAGTTGGCCTTTTAAGTATATTTTGATTTACTTTTTGAAGTATTAACCAAATTTCTTATTAACAGATTTTAAATGATGTCTGAATTATATTACTTATAATCTCCTCACTATTAATGATATTTTGTCTAATGTAGGAAAAAACTGCAGTGGGGAATAGGAATACTGTTATCGAAAGGTTGCTGACTATGAATTTGTATTTGAAGGGGGATGGTATTTGGATAAATATTTCAGTGGTTTTGAAGGATTTTCAATGTTGATTATGAAACTTGAGCTTTTTGTGTTGGCTTACAATGCCATTAAACATTTTAGTAAACATTCATATGCATTATTCTCTGGACATCGTGCGATTAATGCTTTGGGTCATTTACATATCTGTATTGCCATTGAGAGTGCAGAGTGTACCTATAGTTATAGTATAGTAAATTGGGTTTGATCAAGTTATACATTAAGGGCTATAGCGATTTAAGTCGATTGTCATTCGAATGTTTTTTTCATTCACTCATCGGATGTGGTTATCGCTGGCAAGACCAACATTTATTGCCCATCCCTCGTTGTTCTGGAGAAGATGGTGGTAAGCCGCCACCTTCAACCTCTGCAGTCCATCTGGTGCAGGTACAACCAAAGTGCTGTTAGGAATGGAGTTCTAGTTTTTTGATCCAACAACAACAAAGGAATGGCAATATAGTTCCAAGTTGGGATGGTGTGTGGCTTGGAAGGGAACTTGCTGGTGGTGATGTATCTATGCGTCTGATGCCCTTGTTCTTCTAGGTGGTAGAGGTCATGTATAATCTTTAGAATGATTGACCTAAACAGAGTTGGTGTATTTGATGACCGCTTTTGGGCCTTCGGAGACGATGTGTTTGGCCAGTTCCCCTGGCAGCATGAGGTGAACGGCGCTCTGGATCTCCCTGGCTGAGATGGTGTGCTGCTTGTTGTAGTGAATGAGGTGTGAGGCCTCGGAGGCAATGCGTTTGAAAATGTCAACAACGAAGGAGTTCGTATTACTCATGGCCTTGGCCGAGATCCTGGTGAAAGGGTGAACCTGGGTCAGCACCCTGTACGTGTAAGTGGAACAACTCTGCTTGTGAGATTTCCTCCGCTTCTTTGGTGGCTTCTTGGTGACTTTAATCAGTGACTCCTTCGACGCCTTGCACCGCCCTTAGCCACAGCCGCCACCTCAGACATTCCTCTCGAGTTGTGTAGAGGACAGTATTGGCAGGAGTCTTTGGCACAGTCTTTGTGAAGAGGATGTCACATCTTCCCATGAAGATACTTTCCATCATGTTGCTTGACACTACCTCCATGTTAAATGGAATAGAATCAGAACAGGTGTAGCAGTTCAAAACTGGGCACCCATGAGACGCTGTGGGCCACCGCAGCAGCAGTATTGTATTCAACCAAAATCTGTAATCTCTTGGCCCAGCATATCCCCCACTCTACCATTATCATTAAGCCAGGGGATCAAAAACAAAATACTGCAGTTGTTGGAAATCTGAAATAAAAACAGATAATGCTGGAAATACTCAGCAGGTCAGGCAGCATCCATGGAGAGCAAAACTGAATTAACACTTCTGATTCTAATGAAGGGTCATCAGAGAAACACTGTTTCTCTCCACAGATGCTGCATTTTCTGTTTTATTTAAGCCAGAGAATCAAGCCTCGTTCAAAATAGAGGTTGGAAAATTATTTGAACATTTACAATGCTAATGAATTAGTACATAAATAGTACTGTAATATCTTTCTGTTACATCACCATGCTCTTCCCATTTTTCAGACTGCACAATTTGAACATGAGTTTTGTTTTCTACCTTTTGACTAACTGTGATTTGAACAAGCTAGGATTAGTTTCCTTCTTCTAGTCCTCCAGGGAGAATGGTGTTGGTGCTTCAAACCAGAACAGCAGACTAATGGGAAATTAAAACCCATTTTCAAAATTAAATTCCAATGCCATGAAAAGTAGACAGCTGGAGCCAAAAGGAAAAATAATGCAAGTTATTAAGTTATTTTGAAAGAAAAGCATAAATACTTTGAAAAACTGAGTTATCACACCTTTGGAAATGCATTCATCCTCCACAAATGTATGTTGTTCAAAAGCGGTCCAAAGATAGGAGCTACCCATTTTTTAAAAATTGCCAAGAATTTGTTGCAAGTTAGTTATTTTATGAAATTTCTTCACAGTAACTACTTTATGCTTATTTAACACTTTGTATTTTTTAACAATTACAGAACTTGCTACCATAGTTAACAAGCATCTTGTTTTAGTTTTTATTTTTTGTGGAGAAGTTGGTGCTTCCTCTTTTGCGTAGGTTTTCCCATCTGTTTTTCCATATTAGCTCTTTCTCACGTTTTTATTTAAACTATTTCATGCAATTTTTTGGATGATTCTTTCTTTCAAACTAACTTTACAACTTGTGCTTGGTCTCTTCCTCCTTCTGGCTTTAACTGTCACTTTTAGGCCTTAGTAAGTACTGTATTCAAAAATAAATGAGATATAAATCCAAATGTAAAGAACTCAGGCTAATGATGCATAAGGAAATGTGTGTATTAAGTGGGTTTTTAGATGCTTTTCTAGAGTTTCAATCAGCATTGCTTCATGTTGAACAAATCTAACATAGCTGTTAATGTCTCATTTTCCACATTTCAGTTGTGTGAGAATTAGAGATCAGTCGCCATCCCAAGTCTTACTGATCCTGCTCTGATATTTGTATTTGGAGTCTCTGAATGAGATGTTTTTGTATTTTAAAACATGATTCTGATTTTTATGCAGCTCTTTGATGTTGTTCTCACCTAATGGCCTTGGATTTAGCCTCAGCCTTGGCAAAGACAGCTTCCTCCATTATCTGAGACATTTTGATTTGGAGTTGCAGTGGTGGTGGCTGACCTGCAGATTGCTTTTTGAATTGGGGAGAGTATGGAGGAATTTAGACAAAGAAAAAATATATCATTTTTGCTTTCCTGTTTTACTCTGCAGAGATGGAACACTTTCTGTATCATAAAATGCTGCTTTAAAATAGATTTATAACCATGAAATCAGCAGATAAGTAGGTTTTGTTTTCACTGTCATGGATGTCTACTGTGACTTGAAAATAATGTAAACGTAGCTCAGGTTAATTTGGTGCTATCTTTTTTTCACAAGCAGCATGAAAGAATGTATTTGAAAGTAAATGAAAAGTGGTCTCCTGGCCTTCAAGGTCTTTTCGTGCACAGTCCCAGTATTTCAGCTTGGATCTTTCATGTGGTTTTGTCACCTTCTTGAGGGTACAGTGTTTCACCTGTTTTTCAGTGTGCCTTCAGTCACCATAGTCTTTTATAAGAGTTTTAAGGTGCTGTATTTCTGTTCACAGTGCACTCTTCACTTCTTCATTAGTTGATCAGTTTTCTCAATTAATAGCCGGTATCTTCCTTGCACAGCATGTTTTAGAAGGATTCAATGTGTGCCTCTGTGCCCTTGTTGGCTTATAAGTGTAAGCCTGTCTCCATTAGTTGCACTCTAGAGGTGAAAAGATGCTATACCTAGTTCCTTGAGGTGTGCTGCCTCAATGTCACATGAACTGCTATACTTGGATGTTCATCATCAATATTAAATGACATTTGTGGCTGTTAATTAAATATAAATTATGGGAACAGCTTTTAAAAAATGCTGTGTATAATATTACAGTTGAAAATGGATAATTATTTTTGAGGTGGGTGAATATCCAACTAGTGCAGGTTTATGTGTCTTGTGCATTGCCACTATTGCAGCTATTGCAAAACTATTTGAAAATCTCTTTTGGTTCTATTAATGAACAATTGCATGGCATTTGGGGTAACTGGGTGAGTACATGAGGGAGAGTGGAATAGAAGAATATGTTGATGGATTGAGATGAAATTCCATCGAGCAGTGAAAGTTGCGCAGCAATGCAGAGATAGATTCCAACTCCTAACTTAGACTATGTCTGCAGAGAACATTATGAGCTTTATAGGATTGGATTGTGTCCTGGTGGGGAGAGCTGGAGTGAATGGGACAGAGAATTTGGAGGCCATGAATAAATATAAGTAGTTGCTAACAAATCAAAATGGGAATTCGGGGGAGGGTGGGGAGAGCATCTTTATTTTGTGATGATCATTTAGAACTTGCTACTGTATGGAGTGCTTGAGGCAATAGTCAAGATGCGTCTAGAAGGAAGCTAGGGACAGAAGAATAGCTGGACATGCCAGTAAGATGAGGAAGGACTGGTGTGGAGCATAAATACTGGCACGGACCTGTTGGACTAAATGGACTATTTCTGTGTAATGTTCTGTGCTCATCAGGATTGCGTTCAATTTTACACTTTAGTACCTAATAAAAAGCCACTGAATAGGTAATTTTCACTAACATTTGACTTCAAAATGCATATTTTTCTTTATCAAATTTTCTGACAATTTATACAGCTGTGACATTGAATTGTATTTAACAAAAAGAATTGGAGTAAAGAATGCAGCCCCTGAATCTTTCAAATTGGACCTTTTATAGCCTGACTGAAGGAGTTCTGTGTCTTGGAAATGTAGCCTGCAGTGAAGTTTAATGCTGGCATTATGATTGTAAACAATTTATAAGAGACCCATATACCATCCTCCACTTGTAACTGCTGTATAAAAAGACATGAAGTACCAAAAGCAGATTAGATTTAGATCATTAACAAAGGTTATTGATTGATTAATGATCTAAATCTAATCTGTTTTGGTACTTATGTCTTTTTATACAGCAGTTACAAGTGGAGGATGGTATATGGGTTTCTTGGTTCTGTCTTTCACAAATTAACATTTGTATCCAAACAGTTTCTCTTAGACTAACCACAATGGTACTGTTCAAACTGCTATTTGCCCATAATAGTGTACAGTATACATGTTCCTCTGCA